>NC_056743.1:641954981-642087481 GCF_019279795.1 Protopterus annectens
TTATATTCCCATACTAATAGGACAATATTTGCATGCATGTTAGTGACTGGTGTCCCCATTGCTACACCTAATTTCTAATGATTAAAAAAAGTTGTTAAATTAAAAAACTTTATTATTTAACACCTCCTCTAATAGTAAACATATCATTTTGACTCTAGTACTTGTTAAATCATTGTGGGCACATAGATGTTCTCTAACAGATTGTACCCCAATATCATTGCGAATCACAGTAAACAGGGATTTTACATCTAATATAACTAATATCCCATTACATATAGTATTATTGGTGGACCAATTATAAAGACAGCTCAAAAATAATGTTTATCTTTTATATAACATTTGCAGTACTTAAGATATGGTTTCAACTGAGCTTCTAAATATTTAGACATTACTACTGTGGCCCATTTTCTCCCTGAGACTCTTGGTCTCACTGGTGATTTTTCTTTGTTTTTATGTATTTTAGGCAAACCATATATAAATGGGATAACTGGATCATTAATATACATGTAATTATACATTTGTATATTTGTACTGTTATCCATCAAAAGGTCATATAGCAATGTTTTAATTCTAAATATGACATTCTTCACAAATGTTATATCACCTGCTTGAAAGATCATTGAATTTAACAAAATATCATGTATCACTATAATAATCCTCTAAATTCCGGATTGCTGTCATTACACCTTTATCAGCTGTCTTAATTATAATATCATTAAGTGTACACAATTCTTATAATGCTTTCCATTCACCTAGATTTAAATTGTAAAACTTATTACCTTTACTTTTAAAATATCTATCATAAATCTGTTGCTTGCAGATCTTATAAAATGCACTCATATTTGCCATGTTTAAAGGTACAAATGTGCATGATCTACACATTTTATCATAAATATTCAAAGAACCTGGGTCTGTTTTATAAAGTTACTTTAAATCCAAATTTAGTATAAACAGACTCAACTCGGTTAAAGACTCTAAGGTTAGCTTCAGCAGATGGAACAAACATCAAACCTTTATTAAGGAATGCCTGTTCAAACATACTAAATAACCATGAAGGCAAGTTAACAACAGTCTTTCCTGCTTTTAAGACTGGAGAGTGGACTGACTTCTCATTAGCGATCTCATTTGTCTTCCGTTTTCCCATTTGCATCTTCTTCCTCGTGGTTGTACCTGCTTTTTGTTTCTTACTTGTAGTTGAATTGGTCATTGCAGATTGATGCATGAGGATAAAAAATCCGTGTCGGCATTCCCAGACAGTGGTGCTTCTTTACCATTGGACGTTGTAACCACTTGAAAACTCAGCTTAGTTAAAGCTACTTTTACACTCAGGTTGGATAACATGGCTTGCTTTGGACTCTGATTGGCTGCAGCTTTTCTCTCACTCTGATTGGGTGATACAGCTCTTTGGGATGTTTGATTGGCTGCAAGTTCCTTCTCACTCAGATTAAACAGTGTAGCTTGAGCTGGGGTTTCATTGGTTGGAACCTAGAAGCCATCTCCCAAGTTGAGTGAAATTGATTTTTGTTAGATTATCATTTTGTAAAGTCTAATCAAGAAGCAGAAGTCAATGAGCAGTGAACTGATTAAATAATTTGACCCCCCCATAAGTTTAGGGGTTGTGTGGCAAAATTAACTTGTTTTATTTTTAGACATATGCCTTTTTATAGGTCCCCCTCTATGACCCAGGAAACACATGCCATCTATTTAAACTTATTGGAAACACTCACCATCCAACCCAATACCATATTCATGGGTGACTTTAATTACCCTACTTTTAACTGGGAATCCTATATGACACCAGATGTGCAGGCACAGAGATTTCTGGATTTTGTAAATACAAACTCCCTGTACCAGATTGTTAATACACCAACCAGGGGTGCAACCATACTGGAGCTGGTCCTCATTAATATGGGAGAATGCTGCTCACCCCTTACTGTAATGCCTTCCCTGATAAGGTCAGACCACAAAATGGTCTCATTTGAAATAAAAATAAAACCTGGACCCTCAGCTAAACCTGGAATATTCAGGAATTACTCTAAGGCTATGTTCATGCTACTAAATGATAACGTGGCAAGATTTCAAGACCCCATAAACCCTGAGAACACTGCTGCCTATGCAGAAATGTTCACAGAAACCCTGTGCAAGCATGTTAATAGCTGTACAGGGTAGCTGTACTCACCAGGAAGAAGTACAGAACTACCTCAGAAAACAAGTCACCTTGGTGGAATCACAAAATCAATAGACTGTATAACAGGAGGAAGACAATTATGGCAAAAAATAGTATGTGCAGCAGCCAGCAGGATGAAACCACTCTCATCAAACTAAACAAACACATAAGAGGACAAATAAAGTCTACCAAAGCGACATTTGAGGTAAATTTAGCCTCCCAGACTAAGGACAACCACAAAGCATTCTTTACCTATGTCCACAACCTCAAAAGCAATACACATTTGCGTACAGAGCTCACTATAAATGGAGCCACCTATACTCATCCAGAAGATACAGCAAACCTACTGGCTGATAAATTCTGCTCCAACTTTACCCCTCTCTCCCTCTCAACCTTCCCTCGGGTAATATCATCAAATATAACATCCCCTGCTATCACTAGGGAACAGGTCCTTAATGCTCTCTCTAAGGCCAAGAACACTGCATCAATTGGCCCAGACAATACTCCTGGATGCCTTCTAAATAGCATGAAACATATCAGGCACTCTGGAATTGCTACTTAACTGTACCCTCCAAACAGGTTTCATGCCTCATAAATGGAGAACAGCAGCAGTCATCCCTCTGCACAAAGGTGGGCCATCTACAGACCCTGGAAACTACAGACCCATAAGTCTTACTGGTCTTATCTGTAAAGCCATAGAAAGAATTATCATGGACGTGATCAGTAGTGATAAAGTAAACCACTAGACACTAGACCCAACCCAGTTTGGTTTTGTCAAGGGCAGATCATGCCTACTCAGTCTGGTGGACTTCTTTGAGAAGTCACCAAAGCAATGGATGAGGGCAAAATGGTTCACACTGCCTACCTTGTCCTGGCCAAGGCATTTGACACGATAACCCACTCAAGCATTGTTGACAAACTCAAGAGTTTAGGTACAAACCCATATGTCACCCAGTGGATAGCCAACTGGCTCACAGACAGGACTCAGGAAATTAGAATTGGGGAGTCCACCTCTACAAAGATCCAGTCACAAGTGGAGTCCCTCAGGAACCGGTCCTTAGACCACTCCTTTTTGGCCTGTACTTCTCTAAAGTCAAGCCCAATGTCAATGGTCTCTGGCTGACTATATCTGCAGATGACTGCAAATTAGGAGCTGTTACTGAATTCCGCACTGACACTAATGTTCTCCAGAAAGGTCTGACACAGACAAACAACTAATGTCAGAACCATGGACTAAAACTAAATGCCAAAGTATGCATAATAGTATCCTTCAGGAAGTGATTCACCCTTCATAACTATCATATTGACAACACACCCCTTAGAGCTGACCCAGTAGTCAGGGACTTAGGGACACACATAGGCAGTAATCTAGCCTTTGACCATCATGTGTTTACAGCAGTGAGGAAATCAGTCTATGTTGTGCAGCTTATAAACAAAGGTATGGCATCTAAGTCGAAGGAAGTCATTGTTCCACTGTATTCGGCATTCATCAGACCTATCATTGAATACAGTGTCCCCTTTGATATGTACCTAACCAGGCATATTCAACAACTGGAATGTGCCCATAGCTTCCTCACTAAAAGAATACAGTCCTATGTAGACTGCCTCAAGGCCATATCCCTGTATTGTGTTTCCTATAGGCTTTTGAAGGGATCTCTCTGCCTAGTATACAGGGCACTTTCAGACCTCACTCTGATGGACTTCCTGCATATCCACAAAACAAACAGCACCAGAATTACCAGTTCTAAAGACTTAAACCTTGCCTGTGATATAAATGGGACCTGCTGGAGACACAGGTATGTATCCCACACACTACCCTGTCTCTGGAACAGGCTCCCCATCCATGTGAAGCAGAGTTCCTCCCTAACCCAATTCAACTTCAACAATTGGATGGGGAACAGGAAATTCATCCCTGGTTTGGCACCTATGTCTGTAATGGACACATACGACCTGTAAATGGTTCATCTCCCAGGTCCCTGCTTATAAATGTTTCAGTTCCCAAGCCCCTTCTTACACTTATCAAGGTTATCGGAACTTGTTAGATATTAAAAAGGCCTTTGTGGTTGTAAGCCTAGTAAACACCTATGAACCTATAACACAGGGTTTTAAAAAGTCTTCTATGTCTGTACAGTACCTACATGATACCACACACACACACACACACACACTCTACATACATATGCATGCGTGTACACACACACACACACACACACAAACCCACACATACAAATATTTGACATAATCATTCAATTGGTTATTGCTGTGGCATTTCAAGTTTACCATGGACTTTTATGGTACTGTAGTGTATAAAGTATGTTCCAACACACGTACAGAACTATACTGCAGTCTGGACAGTAACAGCAACCTTAAAATGGCACCTACAAATGTACTCCTCCTTCTCTTTATATTACTGCAGTTAGATAAATAAAGGCCCTTGGCTGAACAAACCCAGCAAATCTTTTGGATTCTCTTTCTTAACTGTTTGGCAGGAGCTTTACAGCAACTGTTGGCTTGAAAGATTAAGATCAGTGTTTGTACTGAAAAGGTGATCATCTTCATTTACAGTGGTATGAGTCTACTCTCTGTTCATAGAAAATGTGTGTACCACCTTTCCTTCTGTATCTGAAAAAAATCACAGCCAAAAGATAGGTGAAGATTTTTTTATTCACTTTTCATCTTTTGGATTTATTCATAATTTTTCAGATCTCCTTCTCTCATTTTGAAGTTATAATGAAAACAGCATCTGTCTTCTTCTTTGGACTGCCACTGTCTCATGTGACTCATTACTTTTTTACCATTACACCTCCATGTATGGTGGTCCCCACATAAGCTGTTTTTAATTGGGCCTTGTATGCCACATTATGTTTCTGATTTATTCCTGTAAACTACAAAAAGTAAGATTCTGTGTTCAAGAGCTAAAGTTGTCTTTCTGAACTATAGTCAAAATTGCGTGCTTGCCACGTTAACAGTAGCACATTACTCTGCTCTTAGTTCATGAAGATAGTGAATGTGTTTTTGGCTAAGTAGAAACAGTCTGCAAATATTACACATCCCTTCCCAGAAAGACAACTCAACACATGGCTTACAGTATGTGATAAAATTAACCGTGTCATGAACTGTTCATGTTGTAGGCCACTGCACAAATGAGTGTTTTCAAAGAAAACAAGGTGTTTTGCTTTGCCAGTGTCCAAAGCTCCTGCTTTTCTTACATAGTGACTACATTTCCAGGCATATCCACTGTTGTTTTCTAGACTTTCATGCAGTTCAAAGTTACTTATGACAGATCAGTCAAGGTTGCATTACTGGCATGCCTGTCTTTGAACTGGACAAGTGACTTATTAATCGATGATTATCCCTTATATAGACTGTATTTTTTTCTTTTTTTTTTTAAGAAAATGTGTGGATCTATTTTTAGTATGACTGTACATTATGTAGACAGTCATTTTTTTGCAGAAAATGTGTGGATTTATTTTTCGTATGAATAAAGACTACGTGGACAGTATATTGTTTGTGAAATGCTGCAATTTATATGTTAAGGAACATTGGTGTTGGCAGTAGTGGGATTACTGGCCAATAGTCATCAGGTTATGATTTCATAATAAATATCAGGTGCTGTTAATAAAAATTGTCCACCATGGGCTTCATACAAAGGTACACAATGGGGAGTAAGCCACTGCATAAAGTCTTATCCCATTGTGTAACCACAATACTCCATGTAAGCAGTACACATGCAAAAGACTCTCCCTTTAATTCTCTATTATTCAAAATCATAACACCCTTTGTATACAAGCTGAACAAGGTAATCTATTGGACTCCAAATGCATACAAGTAGATGGTTTTGTACTTGCCAGTGCTAAGCATAAAGAGCTAAGCAACATATCAGTACTACAGTTAAAAAAGTCCTTTGCATGGTGGGAAAAATACTAATGATAGATTTCCCAAGGTGAAGGCTGTTTTGCCAATGTGTCAAGTAGTTAATATGTTACGTTTTCATGTACCACTCAACTGTAGTGCTTGGGGTGTTTCTCAGAGTTAATTTACTTACCTTTATATGCTTGACTTCTTAACATTAGAGATTTGTAACTAATCCTTCTAATTATTTCAGCCCTTTCAGCTAGATAAGTTATACACCAACTTGTTATTTTTGTTGTGCTATAAATATTGTTTTATGTAATTAGTGCTTTTTTGTGAAAGCTTTTACTCAGGCAAAATAAGCAGACTATGAACTCTAAAATGACCTTAAACGTACTTAAAGTAAAATAAATTAAAAACAAACTAGATAGCTTTCTGTATTGTCTTTAGGGTGAAATAATTACTAGTCTTGAAATGAGGAGGAATGTAATTGTTTTATGACTTCCAGCATATGCCAAAGATCTGAGATCTATGTATTTTCACAGGTAGATGCTAAATACTGCCAGCTCCCAGCAGCTGAATTTTTATCTGGGAACTAGAGTCAGATGACAAGAAATGATGTCATTCTGCAAGCTATCTCAACATCAATATTTGAAATATTAATATGAGAGGTCTCTTAGAGAGACAGAGCATTCTATATTCTGACTTAGACTTGACAAGAACCATTCGTCACAACATCTGTCTTGCTCTAATGAAGTAATTTGCTAGGGAACAATATAACTCTCTTAGATATAGTCAGGAATATAGCAAAGCTTAGTTTAGATATTTTTCTTTATTTATCTGAAATTGTCCTGCAATGTTGTTTTACATATTTCCTGTGGTTTTGAACTCTGATGTCACTGTGAATAAATCTTGAGTATTTTCTTGGTCTTTTATTATTTATTATGAAATATATTTAAACATTTCATTGTGGCTGATCATGTAGATATATTTAAGTGTTGAGAGTACTTGCATATTTATTTGGTGACACTGTGTGGGCCACTCCTAATAGCCTTGCTCTTGGTCAAATTATCAGTTGTATTAATATTAATATTGTACAGTAAGATTGGACACCCATTGTTAAGAGCTTTAAAGTAGCTGATAAGGAGTTGACTGGTGGCAGTGGCAACTACCCTATAGTCTGGGCAGAAGGGAGCATAGCTAGTAAACCTGTGCCAGCCTCTCTCAGGTGTGTGTATGAGTAAATCAAACCTCAAAGTGTGTGTGTGTGTGTGTGTGTGTGTGTGTGTGTGTGTGTGTGTGTGTGTGTGTGTGTGTGTGTCTGTGTGTGTGTCTGTGTGTATGTGTATGTATGAGCTACTTGGGCAGGGACACAAAGCACTGGTTGGACAGAGAAGGTGCTGGTAGGTTTTGGCTTGGACACTCAGCTGAGATATTAACTCTATAGCTGTACAAGTGGGGAGTCTTACTAGGGATCTGGAAAAAGAGGGAGAAACCAGCTCCGGACTGACTGCGGTCTCTGTGTGCTCCTAAGGGAAATTACACTTGATGCAGAGAGCTGCATCTGGAAATACTGTGTGTACCTGTTATCCTCTCAGTGTATGTCCCCCACTGGTGCTAGTGGTGAGGATTGGGCTCCTTGATTACTGCTCCAGTGGTAGGTCGTCACAGCACTACTTAACACTTGCCAATAATATTTCCTTGAATTCAATTCTATACTAAAACTTCTAGCATCTAATTGTACCCCCTTTAAAACATAAAATATACATTTAAAAAAAAAAATTGTGAGTTAATGTTTAAATATGGCCCATTTTTCATACTTTATTGAAATTGCATAATTATGTTCATAAATTCTTCAACATAATCTTGTCTTTGTATGCCCTATATAAAATGTCTCACACATAAAACAAGATGCTATGTGAATTAAACATTCAGATTTACAGATAAAATAGCCAGCAGCTTCATATTCTCTCAAAATATTACAGAATTATTAGGAATTCAGACCAGTATGTTAAGAGTATGTTCTCTTGTAATACCAGCAGATATACTGCAGGTATATTTCCAATTCGTCACTGGACTATTGCCCTAATATATTGAAGAATTTATGAACATAATTATACCATTTCACACAGTTATTACTAATATTCTTTTTATATTTAAAGGTAAGTACTACAGGCAGATTTAGGGCTAGCAATGCCTACAGTTATGGAACTCAGCTTAACCAATCCAGTATTGACATATTAGGGGGAGTACTATGTTTCTCTGTCTTTACATTGATTTTATATGAAACTATACTGCATTTTATAGACATTCCCCCAGGATTCATGAATGACTGTGTAGGCTTCCTGTAAAGCCTACACAATGTTTACATGTTAGTGTGATGAGCAGCAGGGTTAATCGCATGTACATGCACTGCTCATTACCCTTACATGAATACAAGCACATTTTTGTGGCCAGCAAACATGTGGAGCAACATGAGCACACAGTAAACAAACAACTTTGCCCATGGGCAAACTTATAAGTGCGCTCGTGTAGACAGCACCAAGAGCAATATAGGGCAAATAATGCAAGGTGTACCAGACAGGGAAAGTGTATTATGTACAATGTGTACATAAATGAAACATATGAATACATAAATAAATAAGTTGGGAGGGTAAACAGCAAGGGCAACTACAACATATGGGTTACCAGGTGAGGAAAAAAAGTGTACTGAGGAGAATGTGCACAGAAATCAAACAGATGTATACAGAAATATGTAAGAGGGGATGGAAAATGTTCAAATTGCAGTAAGATAATTGATTTGAAGATGCTTATGTCACAAAGACAATTTTGTAATAATACCATTGTGCAATATGTGTGTCACAATAATTAATTATTGTCACAATTCCTCAGCAAATATAGGTAAATAAAAACAGGCACGATATTATAGGATGTGACAGTTGCACCAATTAACATTGGAACAGAGGAGATTACACAGGATATGAATGTTATTAGCATGCTGAGTTGAGATGACAGAGGGACAGTACATACATTATGGGGTATTTACATAGTGTGTATTTTGTCAATATAATATTTTAGAAAATATGAATGGCTCAGATGCCATAATCTCATTTTGTAAAAATATAACCCATCCCATCAGTGTCACCACTGAGCTGTGTATTAACTGTGTATGCCACAAAGATAGGCATAACACATGTAGGAAGAGGAGGATCATCCTTGAAGGGAATTATGCAGTTTAATATTCTAATGGTTATGCATCCTATATGTAGGTGTGTGTGGGAATGTGGGAGCTAAGTGCGACATATAAAATACCCTTGCATAAGGCACAGATGCAAACACCACACTATTATGCAATGTATTTCACAGAGTTGTGTATTGCTGGCATCTCCACAGCAGGTAGCAATGGATATTGTCAGAAGCAACCAAAATTAATGTGTGAATTAAGAAAGGATCCCTGAAAATGAATGTCATATCAGCATGTCAGACTGATGGCAGTTAACTGAGTATGCTCATGTACACACAAATGTGATTAGTTCTATATCAATGATCCTTGGTCAAGGAAGGTTGTCCTGTATTTTTGTACACATACCACCAAAGAACTAGAGTACACCTGTGTACACCACATACTCAACGCACATGCCACAGTAGCAGTTTCACCATGACATTGGCAGAACAAATGTCTACTGACATGAATCAAAATCTATATTCACATCTGTTCGTGCAACATATCAAGGGATAATCCAAGCACCATCAAACGCTGTTCCCTATGGCAATAGCATGAAATTCAGATGTCCAAAAGATAATTAGGCAAAGTCCATTGCACAAACGATCATGAGGATGATTACACACATAGGGAGACAAACAGCTGCTGTGGGATTTGACAAGTGTCACTGAAGGAATCTGATTTCTACCGTGTGAGGATGACATCAGCATTGTGTTGTAGAGAAGATGATGTTGGGAGAAGGGTCTGACAGTGATGTGGACTCAACCTGTAGTGTAAAAGATTCTCCAGACTACTATTTCATTGAGACTAGTGGTGTGCATGGTTATATTTACACACCAAACACATGCACACAAGTTAACTGTTGTGAGATTAGAGTCCCCTACTTAGTTATTTACACAATCTAGAGGATATAGTACTTAATGCAAGCCCCACCACAGATGTTTTGACTTCTAAACTGTGACAATGCAGTGTAGATACCATTAGTTTCTCATTTTGTGTCTGAAAAGATATTGTGATGTTTAAGTGTTTGTGCAAAGCCATATTTCTTGATATGAAAGAATTAGGTCAGTTATGCTATCATTAATGTATATTGCAGAAATGAGACTGACATGCACCTTTGTTGTGTACATGACACACACACACACACACACACACACACACACACACACACACACACACACACACACACACACACACACACACACACACGCACACACACACACACACTTGTGAAACACAGGATGGACAATGAACCATTCATGGATAATCAGGTTATGATGATGGCATGTAAACCTTAATGAAATGCTACTGATATATGCAATGGTATCTGCTCATCCATGGGCAATGTACACTGTCAATACAAAACTATTCTTAATGTTCCAATGCAGTAGGGCTAAGTAATGATGAAGCGTGTGTGCCAAGGCTCTATGTGGTTGCGTATCATTTGCAAGTTTCAGTGTTGCAGTGCAGACCTAACGGTCTAGAATGAAGTGGCCAGTCAACCACACAGTTCACTTGAGTACCTTAAGCAAATTCCATGTAATAAATTGATACAGTCCAGTAGTAATACTTATTTTTGTTCAAAATCTCTCCCTAAAGCACAATGCTGAGAAACTTATTTGGGTGGATGTTGGCAAAGTATTAGCTCATGCTAATGAGGAAGCACCCACAGAAGACAGTCATTTCTGTATTTGAACTCCATACTTATCTACTGACACAATGTATGCACAAGTGTATTATAGGTACGCAGCACAGGAGAGGTCTGTCTGCATGTGAGGTGTTGAACTTGGAATGTGAAGCAGCAGTGTTCAGTGGTGCTCCCTGCTACCCTTTGCACAAATGAGCAGGGAGAAAATGTGATTGTGATTAAATGTAGAACATATCTGTTTAATGTTAACATATTCATATATACACTTTGCAAGTTGGAGTCTACCTTGACATGCTAGGACCAAAGTGTAATTCAAAAATTAATTGTTGTGTTTGCCTTCTCTGTTTGAGCGACTTTAGGTGGCAAGCAAACAGGGTTCACTATTGACGAAAAAAAATGAAATCTTTAATTTGGTCAACCTTCTACAGTGCAAACAAGCTTACTGGTGAGTCATGGTCATCAACACTCTGGACAGTACTGAGTAGAGAAAATCAACCTGTCACCTAGCTTTCTGTGTGGCACAGAGTTTAAGCTCAGTGAACTAAAAGAAAAATCAGAGTTGAAGCAGGGTTTGAGTCTAGTATGTAGATCATTTTACAAAGGGTGTCAGAATGTGATTATCATAATTTTGATCATGACTGTAAGACTACATAGGAATGAGTGTCTTAAAATTGCTGTTTGTCAAAATTGTCTCAGTAATGCCTACTGTAATATTTTTTTATACTTACTATATATCAGCCAAGCTTGAAGGGAAATCATAAGTTCATTGGGTGCACAATTTGTTAAACATGATAAGGATGGTCTGTATTTTGAAATAATTATTATGGCTTAGCACATACCCTATGTGTGTAGGGCAGGATATCTTGTGAAGTGTGGGCATAATGCAGCCTCACAGTAAGGACAGTAGCCAGTATTTATTACACTTATATCAACTGTAGCTGCCATTACACTTTACGTGATATTCAGCAGCATGATACATATGGAAGAGCAAGTGAATATATGTGATGTTTTACTATAGCTCAATATACGTATTGGTATTTGTGCTATGCTAACCATGGCAATGCACTATAAAGCAAAAACTCACCACATTTTGCAATAACACATGAAAAGCCATTTAGCATCACATACTAAACTTGCTCATTGCCAGACCTCACACAAAAGCAGACAGTTACATAGGCAATGCATTCACAGGGAAGGTACTTATAAAAACAGGCAGTAAGAGTTTCATCTAATGCTGGATTTGAACTGTTGTCAAGATAAAAAATTTAGTTTACAGACTTGATCATTATCTCAATACTCCACAAAGGAAATCCTACTTAATACTTGTCAAAATCACACTTTTGAAGGGTTGTAATGACTTATTCAGCCAGTGGAAGATGTATGTATTAGTCTTCAGCAAAGTAATGACACCATGAAAATGCCATTAGATGAAATTTATATTCATCAGCCTAATGAATAGTCAACAGTACAAAGAGGTGAGAGAGAAGGAGTGAAGATGGTGACAGATGGGCAGACACATATGGAAGGATGGTGTTATGGGTCATTAATGCACATCTTTATGGTGTGTCCTCATTATTCATCTGTCATGCTCTGTATCGCTGAATGATGGCTCTATGGATCAAGAAGCTGTGGGAGAGCCAAAACCTGATTAAGACATGAGTAGAATAATGACGGTTTACCCATACTTCTTTATGATCATGGATGTGTTTGCAATTTTATTTTGCAATAGTATTCAAAATCTGTTAATTAAAGGTTGTAGCTGGATGAAAATTAAGATGTTATGTCATGAAACATATCAAAGAAGTCTAATATCACAGTAAGAAATAACGTAACATAATCTGGAATCAAAGCCTTGATGTTATGGCCAAAAAGCAGTCATCAAACAAGTGATTTATGTCACTACTCCAGACAGGAAGTTTCACTTTGTTACAGCCATTAGTCAAAGTTCTGATAGAGTAACTGTGCCAAGAATTGCCTTTATTTTGGCTTTACTCTGTATTCCGATAACACCGCATGTTTAAGTACCTTTGTGCAAGGATAACCAGACTGCTGTGGGTGATGGCAACAACTGACCAGGTTTTGCCACAGGACATGAAAAATCATTCACCATTACTCAGAATTGCACAATGATGCCAAACTCCATGCAAATGTTGAGGAAATATGTGAAGGCTTTCTTATGGGCCATTTCTGGTCATGCGTGTTGTGTGTGACTGTATTTTTCACCAGAATAAACATGTAAAGAAAGGGGCTGATAGAAAAGTGATGAAATGGGGGGGGAGGGCAAGCAGAAGGAATAGGGGAATTTGCTGGAAGGAAGGTAGTGGGAGAGAACCATAGCTATCCACTTCTTCACAACATAAATGCAGAAGTGTAGACAAAATTTCCTAAATTTGTACTGTCACCACACCAAGGGTAGGTGATAACAACAGAATGATGCTGTAGAGCCAATTCTACCTAATCAAGTGCATCAAGAAGCCTCATATGGATCTTTATTATTTTGTGGGACAGCTGCCCATTTCTCCATTTTTTATTTTCTTATAGGTCGATAGGTGTGTATGAGGCTAATGACCACAAGGGACTTTTTAAGTACAGCTGAAATGTTTCACATTCAAAGAGAGAGGAATGTTGGGGTAGGGGCTTAGGAATGTGAGGGTCAGGTAGGTAGGGTAGGTGAGGAAGCAGACATAGACATACAGGACACACAAGACAGACAGGGTTGGTGATGGCTTCAAACGTTTGGGGGACACCATGACTGGGGATAGGTAGGAGACATCAAAGGAACACCCATGTCAAGTCTGAGAACAGAAAGAATCTAGTCTTCTTTCAGAACTGTCATCACTGGCTCCTGTCTCAGCTTCCTGTGTCAGTGCTCAACATGGCATCATCTTGGCAATATAATGATGCACCTTTTCTACACAGTCTATTCAGGAACTGAGGCCCCTTTCCATGATACCCTCCACCAGCCCTGTCAGCTCTTGCCGGGTGACAAAATCACCACCTCCATACTACTACTCCTGGAGGGTACCAGTGCACCAGTAGCCGAGGCAGAGCTACCTGATGCAGACAGAACAGGTAGGGCAGAGACTGTGGAGGCAGCACTGACAGGTTGGGACCCTGAAGTTCTGCATGTCAGTGCTGCAGCCTCTGGAGGGATGGCAGCCTGATAGGCAGTGTTCGGTCTACCTCTCTGTGTTGAATGTCAATTTTTGTAAGCAGAAATATATGACAGAACATTTTTAAGCCATATAAAACATTCCAAAAAAATGAGAGATAGAAGGGGTGGAGTTACACAAAAAAGAGAGAAAATTAGATCCATGGCCTGTCACATGATTATTTAATTTCACAAAATACACATTTATGATTATTCACTCTATACGCCTTTGCCACATCAAGGTATGATGGGAAGGTCTTACTCTGTTGTACTATTAATCAATTGCACTGCTATGACACCATAAATACAACTAATTATTTCAGCATTGCCTTATTGCATATAATTATACTATTTATTAGGCTTACCTGATGCATACATTCTCCATGCCTCTCTGAGGTGATTTAACCTCACATGTGTGCCTCCCTGTTCCCTGCAATATCTTTAGCAGCTGTGCAATAGAGAAAAAATGAAGAAGAGACATGAAAGCATAATGAATAGGTTCATAGGTTCATAGGTAGGTACTAGGCTATCTGCCCAAAGGCATTTATAAGCTTAGCCGGAATATGTTGGCTTTCCCCGCCCCCTTAGATTAGTTCCCTGTGCCTCTGTCCAGCAGAGCCATTGATGTGATCCCTGGGGTAAACTTTCTGTTTCTCATCCACTTGTCAAGGTTTCTCTTGAAGAGGGTTAGCGAGGAGCTCTGACTAATGTAGATTGGAATCTTGTTCCAGAGCATGGGGAGTCTCTGGGACAGGAATCTATCCCTCCAGCATGCCCTATTTATTGTTGTGGTGAGGATTAGATCCCGGGAGCATGTGGCTTGAGGGGATATGGTTTTCTTTAGGTGGAGCATGTCCATCAATTCTGGGTTGGACATGGCCTTGTATGTCTGGCAGAGATCACCTCTGAGTAGGCGGTATGTAACCGAGTACAGCTGGAGTTTCTTCAGTCGAGCTGCATAGGGCATCTGCTTGAGGTCAGTGATCCTCTTGGTGAGGTACTTCTGTGGTCTTTCCAGGTGTTGCAGGTGTCTTGTAAGGTACATCCCAAATGGGGTATTGTACTCTATGATGGGTCTGATGAGTGATGCGTAGAGGTGCCCAATGACCTCTTTCGATCTGGGTGCAAACCCTTTTGTGATTAGCTGGGCCAAATAGAAGGATTTTCTAACCCCTTTGGCGATGTGATTATCAAAGGAGAGGTTACTATCTACTTGGGTCCCCAGATCCCTTATTACGTCTTCCATATTTAGGGAGCTACCACTTATGTGGTAGTTTGTGGGTACTTTGTTTTTTCCAAAGGGGATGACTATGCACTTTTTGGCATTTAGCTTGAGGCCATGGTTTTGACACCAGGTATCTGTCTCAGTGAGACCCTTTTGGAGGATGTCTGTGTCAGCCGGAGAGTCAATTATAGTCCCTAGTTTGCAGTCGTCTGCGAACATGGTCAGCCATAGTCCTCCTGTGCTGGCCTTTACCTCTGAGAAGTATATGCCGAACAGGAGGTGTCCTAGGACTGAGCCCTGAGGAATGCCACTTGTAACCGGTTTAGAGTCAGACCTAGCTCCTGCAACTCTTACCATGTGGGTTCTGTCTGTGAGGCAGTTGGCAACCCATCTCATGACGTAGGGGTTTATGTTCAGGCTGGTGAGCTTGTCTATAATATCTGAGTGGGGAATGGTGTCGAAGGCCTTTGCGAGGTCTAGATAGGCCGTGTGGACCACCTTTCCCTCATTTATAGCCTTGGTAACTGTCTCAAAGAAGTCCACCAGGTTTAGGAGGCATGATCTGCCCTTAACAAAGCCAAACTGGGTAGGGTCAGTGTTTGGAGGTTTCCAATGTCTTTGTTAATGAGATCCATGATGATGCTCTCCATAGCTTTGCAGACCAAGCTAGTCAGGCTTATAGGGTGATAGTTCCCGGGGACCGTTGTGGCTCAACCATTGTGGAGCGGAATAACCGTTGCTTTGCACCACTCTGTGGGCACGTAGCCTGTGGAGAGGCTGAGTTTACACAGTGTGTTTAGGTGAGGGGTTAGTTCATCTTTGAACTCATGTAGGATGCAGCCTGGGACACCGTCCAGTTCCAATGATGCTGTGTTTTTGGCTTTGGAGAGGGCTGTTTTAACCTGAGTGTCTGTGATTTCAGGGGCACTACATTCTTCTGGTATAGTTATGGGCCCTTTTGGGGGTGAAGTTTGCACTGAACCTGTCTGCCAGGATGTTGGCTATATCGGTCGGTTCAGTGTATTTTGTGCCATTCTGCACTAAGTCTGAGCAGATCTGAGAATTGCCACTTAGATTCATGACATAGCTAAATAATCCCTTGTGGTTATCTTTAGAGTCTGTGGCAATTTTTCTTTCGAAGCTAGCCTTCGATGATTTTATGAGGGAACGTAGTTTCTTGCTGATACTGATCAGGGATATCTTCCCTTCTTGGGATTTTACTCTTTTCTGTACTAGTTTCCTCCTTCTATTCTATAGCTTGTTTATGGCAGGGACCACCAGACTGGTTTCCTTTTCTTGGAGGAGTGAGTCTTGGTTTTGTTTGCGATAGCATGATCCATGCATTCTTGCAGGTGCCTGTAGAGTGCATTAATAAAGGATTTTGCAGCTTCGACAGCGTTATCCTTTAGCATGGGGGCTTTGAAACTTCCCACCTCGTCTTAAGTAACGAAAAGTTTTTCATGGTGGTTTCTTTAACCGGGGGTGGTGGAAGAATGTGGATATCCAGAGTGATTAGTTTATGGTCAGATCTAACCAGTGAGGGGTTGACCTCCAGTGTGGAACACCAGTCGCCCATGTTGGTGGTGACCAGGTCCAATATGTTGTCACCTCTGGTGGGGGTAATGACCAGTTGATCCAGGGCATTTGAGTTTATAAATTCTAGGAAATGTTGGGCAAGGGAGTTTGTACTTGAGTAGTTCTCCCAGTTAATGTTTGGGTAATTGAAATCACCCAATATGAGGTCGTTTGGTAGGATCTTTATGTTTCCCAGTGTTTCCAGTAATGCGGAGTGGGGGTCCTGGGACATGGTGGGTGATTTGTAGCAAGCTATAATATGAATAACAGTTTTGCCCATTGTTAGTTGCACGTGGATGATCTCTGAAGCATCGTGCTGTGCCACTAACCTGGAGATGTGGGTATCCTTGATGAATATGGATACTTCCCCGCCTTTTGTATTTCGGTCCGGGTTTTGTGTCCGAAATGTGTGGTATGAGTTGTAGCCTGGTAGTGCTGGGGTGCTCTCTGGAGCCTTAAACCAGGTTTCTGTTACTGCACATATATCGATTTTCTCCATACTGTGGAGTGCCTCGAGTGCATGCATTTTGAGGTTTAGACTTCTGGCATTGAGTAGCATTACCCTTAGTTTTTTGTTACTTGTGCTATTTATGGTACTGGGTTTGTCTTTTGAGCCTTGCCTAAAAAAGGCACTATGGGGATGGCAAGAGTCTTGGCCAGTATTCAAAAGCCTAAGGGTGACAGGTGCAAGCCGTCTCTAGCAAAGCAGCGTGGCTTGTCTAGCATGTCATCCCAGGCAGACAGATACTGGATCCTATTTGAATGACACCAGGAACTTAGCCAATTGTTGAAATTGATAATTTTTTCTTTATACCGTTGTATCATTTTTGGTGAGGGCAGGATGCTACTCATGGTCAGGGTCATACCAGCCTGGGCTATGTGATCAGAGAGCTCTTCCATGTCTCTTTTCATGTAGTCCAGGGAGGTGCGGCTCAGTTCATTCACACCAACATGGACAATGACAGAGTTGTATTTGTACTTGTTCTGGAGTGACCTGAGTGCTTGTGTTATATGGCGGATCCTGGCACCCAACAGGCAGCTAACAGTAACCTTCTCCTTATTCAGCCTAGTGAGTGGGATGTTAGTGCACCTGACTATAGAGTCACCTATTACTAGTATGTTGGGTATGTTATTTTGCCTTAAGGGCTGTGAATGTGTGGTTTTATGAAGTATGTGTTTCATGGTTTGTATTGGGGGGTGGAGGTTGCTTGGATGTCTGCTTTGGAGGTCTCTGTTGCTTTTGCAGATTTTTATTTAGAGCCTCCGAGTATGAGTTTGTGTATTTATGTGTGTCTTTTGCCTGTCCTGGTTTCATAGGTCTATGTAAGACTGGTGGTGTGATGCAAGTAATTCCCTTCTCCTCTTGACTGCCTGGTCCAGTCTTGAGTTGAGAGAGCTTAGCCTCCAGTTTGGCTGTATAATTGCATCTCTTGCATGTATTAGTGTTTGGTGGAAGGAGGAGAGGGTTGTCTGTGTACATGAGGCAATTGTAACATTGCCTCAAAATGTCCAGATTCACCAGTTGGAACAGAGAGTACACCTGAAACTGCCCTTTGGACATACCTGGATAGGTACAGTGAACTGTTTTACTGATTGGCTGGTAAGGTCGAATAGAGAGCCTTATCCTTCTCTACAGTATAGGGGGTCTAGTGCTAAGGTTTATTACTGCTTGCTATGAGTTTTGAGCAAGTGCTGGGATGAGAAGTGAATGGTTTGAGTGTTTAAGTTGAAAGTTTGTCTAGTTCCAAGGGAAAAATTGAAGAATAGACTTTATGGAGCAGGGAATAGTTATACCCTAGCTAACAGGCACTGCTCAGCACGCAAAACTGCACAAATGCGGGTTTTATAGCAGGGAAATGAAAGAGATAGAAATTAGCCCAAAATGGCCAATAAACTACTAATTTCTGGGCTGAAACCACTCCTCCAGGGACAGATAGGCTGCTTAAAGCTCCCTCTCTCACAGTGAACACAGAAACTTCCTTCTATCCAAGTAAGGTAAGGGCAAACACAGAAACTTGTAACACAGTCCTGAATTCAGCACTAACCTGAAAACTGGTCCATACTAGTTTAGAAAGGCGGGAAAACAAGTATTTTTTTTTCAGAAAATAAAGCAGATCCAATTAAAAAAAAAACACTTTAAATGCACAGAAATGGCTATCACACTTGAGTGTGTAGCCTACAGCAGTTAAACAGGTAATTTAAACACAAAAACAACTTTGTTAAAGTGCAGGCAGTAAAATAAGTACATTATGTAGTTGAAACAAGCTTTTTAAATCACAGAAACTCTAGAAAATTGGCGTTTTAGGTGGAATTAGCTAAAGGCAGCAAGAAAATGCAGAAAAATTATACTTAATTACTCCAAAGTCTCTCCCAGTCTTGTCTTTCTACTGCCTACTATATAACTGAATGCTGCTGCGTCAGTATACTTATATAACTGAGGGGTATCAGTAGTTCTAAACGCATCCTCTGACAGGCTAAGGAGGTCCATCTTGTGCTGGTTCAGGTCACTATAGAGGTAACAATAATTCTGTCTGGTGTATGGAATGTCAGTTGCACTGGGAACAGCCTTGGCTAAGCTGTTTCAAGCCTCAGTCTTATACTTAGACCAAGTATAGTCCCCCTGCATCAGCCTATGGCTGTAGTGCTTCACTAGGAGTGCCACAAAAGTCTTAGATTTCTCAACACACCACCTTTGTGCTCAAAATTTAGCACATCACCTCCCTCATTAGCCATATTTGCAGAGGTAAAGCAACAAATCTATGTATGAACTGGCACCAAACTACAATCACACATTTAACAGCCAGCATGCAATCATGCACACCCATGCCAATTGCACTTGCACATTGGAAAGCAGAGAGATCCATTGCCAAACAAACAACAATGAAGGTGTGAAACATGGCAGTGAGATTTGCTATGTGTAATGCTTAACCTAGTCACATTTTTTTCCGGTGGTCAACAGGGACATGCCTAATGGCTTGACGTGTAAGCCTTGGTCTTTGGAAGGTTAAGTAAGATGACCTGGGATATCATTTTTGGGAAATGCACACTGTAAAATGTTAGTTGTATAAAGTGGGAATCAAACCTATGGAAAAAATAATGCATAATCTTCAAGGCAGGTTATTATTTCTCAGGATCATAGGAGATTACTAGGCTACTGGCCATAGGGTCTTTACAAGCCTAGCCATGTTATACCCTTATTCTCTTATAGACCAAAAGATATATATTCTATATTTGCAATGCAAATCTAAGATCAGCACCAGTTGTGAATATAAGATCAGCACCAGCTGCCCCTGTCCAAGAGGGACACAGGTGAAATCCCCAGGGTAAATTTATGGCTTCCCTTCCAATTGTCCAAGTTATGTTTAAATAGAGTCATAGAGGAGTTCTATTTTACGGGAATTGGGAGTTTGTCCCAGAGGAATGGCAATCACTGAGAGACATATCTGTCTCTCCAGCATGCTAGCATGTCCTGTTAATGTCACAGGTTAGGTTAAGGTCCCTAGAGCAAGTGACTCTTGCCCCGTTTGATTTGGGGATGTGCAGCATTTCCATTAAGGCAGGGTTTGAGACTGCTCTGTAGGCCAGGCACAAGTCACTCTTAGCAGTCTATATTGTACAAAGTACAGTGACAGAGTCTTCAGTCTGTCCATGTAAGTCATGTGTTGTAAGTCCTGAATTTTCTTGGTGAGAAACCTCTGAGGTTTCTCCGGCTGCTGTAGGTGTCTAGTAAGGTACATAGAGAAGGGAACATTGTACTCTATTATTGATCTGATGAGGGATGAGTACAGGGGAGTTATAACTTCCTTAGCTTTGGATGCTATGCCCTTACGTATGAGATGTGCACTGTAGAAGGCCTTCCTTACCACTGTGGACTCATGGTGATCAAAGTTAAGGCTGCTATCAACCTGCATTCTCAAATCTCTTACCACTCGGTTTGAACTTAGGGAGGTATTACTAATATTGTCATTTGCAAGGACCTCTCCTTTGCTGAAGGGGATGACAATGCATTTTTTTGCACTGAGTTTCAGTCTGTGGCTCTGGCACCAATCATTTATCTGTGTAAGTTAATTTTGTAGAATGTTGACATCATTGGGGGATTCAATGATTGCACTGAGTTTGCAGTCATCAGCGAACTTTGTAAGCCAGAGGCCATCTAATTTCACCTGGATTTCTAAGAAATAAGTTCCAAACATCAGGGAGCTCTGCACAGAACCTTGTGGAACACCAGTGGTAAGAGGTCTGTTAGTATTGGTGGAATCACCAACATTGATTGTATGCATTCTGTTGGTGAGCCAGTTGGCTACCCATCTAATGATGTATGCGTTAATCCCCAGCTGGGCGAGTTCTTCAATGATGCCTGAGTGGGGGATTGTGTCAAAGGCCTTGTCCAAGTTAAGATAGGCAGTATGTACAGTTTTGCCTTCACCTAGGGCTTTGGTGACACTCTCCAAGAAGTCCACCAGGCTTAACAGGTATGATCTGCCCTTAATGAAGCCAAACTGAGTCAGGTCAAGAGTTTGAAGGTCTCCTATATCCTTGTCAATGAGGCCCATGATGATTCTGTCCATGGCCTTACAGATAAGGTTGGTTAGGCTTATGGCTGTATCGTTCCCAGTGTCGGTTGAGGGACCCCCTTTGTGCAAGGAGATTACATTTGCTGTTTTGCACTCTGCCTGGACAAAGCCAGTACTTAGACTGTGGATGAAGACACTGCCCAGTGGTTCAACTAACTCCTGTTTTAGAACGTTTAGTAAGCAGCCTGGGATGTTATCTAGTCCCATAAAGTCTGTGTTTTTTGTCTTGGAGAGTGCAGTTATGACTTCCACTTTGGAGATACTAGGTAGAGGTCTGGTGATGGGTATCCTTTGGGGTATGATTGTTGGGGACAGGGAGGTGAAGTTTTCACCAAACTTCTCTGCTAGCAGGTTGGTGATGTCCTCAGGTTCAGCATGAGTGGTGAGTGGTATCTACTAATTTGGCACAAAGCTGGGCCTTCCCTCTTAGATTTTGGACATAGCTGAAGAATGCCTTGTGATTATCCTTAGCTAGGGATGTTAATTTAGTTTCTTAATTAGTTTTAGAAGACTTTACAAGATGTCTAATTTGCTTGTTCAAGCTGTGGAGGGTGTTCTTCTCCTGCTGAGACTGTTCCCTCTTATTCCTTGACAGCAGTTTCTTTTTCTTGTTGTATAACCTATTTATGCTAGATGCCCACCAGGATGGCTTGTTTTTTCGTGAGGAGCTTGTTTTGATCTGTTCAGTTATGGCTGAGTCTATACAGTTGTAAACAGGTTTATACAGGGCATTTGTGAACACCTCAATATAGGAGTTATTGTTGTCAGTGGTGGCAGGGGTGTTGAAATTATTTATACCATCACTTAGGAGACTATAGTTTGCTTTAGAGAAAATGTTCAACCTTTTTGCTCCTGGAGGGGTGGGGTGGGGGGTCAGGCACAATTGTTATTTTGAACGAGACTGACTTATGATTGGACTTTACCAGGTAGGGTTCCACACCTGGGGTGATGCAGCAATCCCCCATGTTGGTGAGTAGTAGGTCTAAGACATTAGAGCCCCTCTAAAGTGTCTCCTTTCCTGCAGTAAAACTCCGGTGATGTCAATGTTCGAAAAAAATCATTTTTCGGCAAAGTCATCTCATCTTTTTGCAGTTTAGTGAAATGGGTTTTCGATAATAGCAGAGAGATTCATATACATGCATACTATATACATATATATAGGGTCTATATCAGATCATCGAAATGGCTCATTATCGAATGCCATAATGTCGAACTGCAAAACCCGAACCCTAACAATATTGAAACCTCAAAACAGCAAATTTTTTTTCCCAGGGAAAAAATTTGCTGTTCCGAGAAACACACACACACACACACACACACACACACACACACACACACACACACACACACACACACCACAAGCATACTAAAAAGCAGCAATCCACACACATGCATTTAAAAGTTACATCGAACCCTACACTACACTGCACATACACTACTATCTATCCAATTACCTTAACCCAGACCCTAACCCTAAGGTCCTTCACTATTGCACACTCACCTCACCCGCACCCTGACCCTAACTTACATAACCTGCCCCTAACCCCAAATTCTCACTATCATACACTCACCTCACCTGTGCCCAAACCCTAACTCACTTAACCCTGTCCTAACCCCAAATTCTTACTATCGCACACTCACCTCACCCGCACCCTAACTCACTTAACCCAAATTCTGTCACAATCGCACACTTACCTGACCCGCGCCCTAACCCTAACTCACCCAACCCGTGCCCTAACCCGAACATCCGCATAGACACTTACCTTAACCCAACCTGTAACTTTCCACCGCATCACTGAAAACAGCGAAGCCACAACAACAGCCAACCGAATTATTTCCCTAGGAAAGAATTCGGTTTTGTGCAGCCTCACTGTTTTCAGCATTCGCGATATTGTGTTCGATATTAGATCATTCGACATTCTGTCATTTCGATGATCTAATATAAACCCTACATATATATATATATATATATATATATATATATATATATATATATATATATATATATATATTTTTTTTTTTATTTTTATTTTATTATATATATATATATATATATATATATATATATATATATAATATATATATAATATAAAGCCTTCAATTTATGACAATGAAATCACCCCACCTGGTTATAACATCATTAGACTCGACCGTACTGCCAAAAAGGGAGGAAGGGTAGCAATTCTGTATAAAACAAAACTCCAAATTAGTACCTTAAATCTGACTCTTACCCTAGACAATAATGCTGAAGTAATCAGCTCTAAACTTCAAGTCAATACTACTAAATCCATAAATATCATTTGTGCTTATCTCCCTCCTGGAAATAATATCAACACCCTTCAACATATCCTTGACTTACTATCAACCAAACTCCCTCAAGAAACACTAGTCTTACGAGACTTTAACATAGATTGGCATTCCTGTAACAGTAATAACCCCACTTCCCATATCAACCTATATGGCTTCAAACAACTCATTAATAGTCCCACTAGAACTAATAAAACCAATAATACTGAAACCACATTGGACTGGATTCTTACTAATACTCCCTTACAAACCTACAACTCAGGCATCCTTCCAGATGATCTTAGTGACCACTCTCTAACCTATATCATTAGATACAAAACTAACCTAACCTTACCTACCACTTACAAAACTCTACGTACAAAAAAACATTTTAACTCTCTACAGTTTCTAGCTGAACTGATACATTGTAATTGGGCCCCACTAAAACATCTCCCACTTAATGAAGCCGTTGAATACTTCAATTTTACTTTCCTGTCTATCCTAGATCACCATGCCCCAAGCCGTACCATTAGAACCAAAACTAAAGCAGCACCCTGGCTAACCAAGAATACGAAGCAAAAAGTTATTCTCAGAAATAAATCCTGGGATAAATGGCGGTCTACTAAAAACCAAACTGACCACCAAAACTTTAGGGAGCTGAGAAACAGCACCAAAAAAGCTATTCTGACAGATAAAAAGAACTATTACTTTCAATTACAGAAAAACACCATAAAAGAACCTAAAAAATTCTGGACTAGTATTAATAATCTTCTATCCCCAGGCCAAGCAATCATACCGAACCCTCAGGATTCTGACCCAGATAATCCCACACAAATAGCCAATGACTTCAACTCTTTCTTTACCAATGCCATCCAAACTCTTGCAAACCACCTTTCTCCTGACACTTCTAAACTACTCTCACCTAGTTTAAAAACTACTCTTCCTCCCCTTCACCTACAACCTGTATCTACCTCCTATATCCAATCTCTACTCCAAAAACTAAAACCTACCACCCCATCTGCAGACAAGCTTCCTGCAGAATACCTGCAAATAGGAGCCAAAGCCACTGCCTATCCCATTGCCATCCTAATAAATAGATCTATAAAGGAGGGTATTGTCCCTTCTATCTGGAAGATATCCCATATCATTCCCCTACACAAAGGGGGCAAGTCTAATGACTTCTCTAACTTTCGTCCCACAGCACTCTTCTCACCCATAGCTAAAATCATGGAAAAATGTATCCATAAACAACTACTAAACCACCTTCTCCATAATAACCTACTTGCCAATAGTCAACATGGATTCAGACCTTCCCACAGCACCACTACTGCATTACTCTCCTTTACCAACTCCATCAACTATAACCGTAACATCAATAATCTCTCATCTTCTCTCTTCATAGACCTATCTAAAGCTTTTGACATGGTTAATCATAAACTTCTTCTGTACATACTAAAATCTCATGCACTTGATCCCTCCTCCTTAACTTGGTTTACTTCTTATCTTGAAAATCGTCAGCAGGCAGTACTCTGGAAAAGTTCACTATCTACCCTCCTTCCTATCTCTATAGGAGTACCTCAAGGGTCTATCCTAGGCCCACTTCTATTTTCTATCTTTATTAATGACCTCCAATCAGCTATCCCTAACACCACTTGCATACAATATGCAGATGATTCCACTATAATCTGCACTGCTTCTTCTCAAGCTGAACTCCAACCTCTTACCCAAAAAACCTTTACCACTGTTGAACAGTGGTTCTGTGACCGTTGTCTACTCCTTAACCCCAAGAAAACCAAATTACTACTGTTCTCACCTACCCGTAAATCTACTTCCCTAAACTTCTCTATTACTTCCACTGATTACACTCATATTACTCCTGATTCTTCTACAAAACTACTAGGTATTACTATTGACAATAATCTTAACTTTGATTGTCACATCAACAACACAATAAAAGTAGTTAACAAAAAGATTGGATCCCTTTACAGAATCAAATCCTTCCTTACACCTGAAGCCCGGACCACCTTAGCCCAATCTCACCTCCTCTCTACCCTTCTATATGCTTCCCCTATTTACACTAATCTCTCTAAAAGTAACCTTAAGAAACTTGCTTCATCTTACCAGAATATTGCTCGATTTGCCACAGGATCCCAGTTTAGAACACACCACTGCCTGAACTTAAACAACTACACTGGCTTGAACTTCCTAACAAGCTCATTTATCAACAGCTCTTAATAGCTCACAACATTCTATATCAACCATCCAAAACACCAATACTCTCTAACCTCCTTACTCCCTACAACAACCTGAAACAACTACGTTCTTCAGATAAACTACTAGTTAATAGTACCAAACCCAATAATGCTGCAGGAGATTGCCTTTTTTCCAACTCAGTTGGCAAAATGTGGAACAAACTTCCACCCAATATCTCATCTTTGTCTACTCTTCCACTCTTTAAAAGACAACTGAGAATCCATCTTAATAAACACTGGCTTTGCTCCTGTACCAACCCTGATTAACCTTTCTTCTTCCTTCTCTCTTTACTACATCCTGACTGATCCCCACTGACATAACATCTTTGTGGATATAACTTATCTCATATATACTATATAAAAAAAAAAAAAAAAAAAAAAAAAAAAATATTTTTGACATCGATATTAGTAAGACTATGTATTATTTACACTACGTTTTGATATTATCAAATTTGCGTATTGCAATTATTTAATAACTTTTTTAGGAATACTATCTTGCTATGGATATTTCCTCTGAGATGTATATTATCTATACTAAAGTCTTTTTATCTTTTATGCTCAATTTTTGTTTTGTTTTGCTTTGTTATTTTTTGTATTCCCTAAACTTGTTATAACCGTTGGAGCTTTTCTCCCCGGGCCTCCACTGAAAATGGACATATATCCAGCTGGACTAGCCCGGTCAACAAATGTAAAATAAAATAAAAATAAAATAAAAATATATATATTATATATATATATATATATATATATATATATATATATATGGGTTTACTTTGTATAACCGAACTTCCGATTCACCGACACACAATTTACCGACCCCAAACAACCGAAAACACACAACACCGACAAACACCAACAACTCAAAACACCGAACACCATTACACCGACACAAAAAATGTAAACTACACATTGTACACAATAACATATCCACTAACCTTAACCTAAACCCTAACCCTAACGTCCGACACTACCGCACACTTACCCAACCCGCACCCTAACCCTAACTCACTTAACCCACCCCTAAACCTCAACACCGTCACTATCGCACACTTACCCTACCTGCACCCTAACCCTAACTCACTTAACCCACCCTAAAACATTAAGCCCGTCACTATCGCACACTCACTCCACCCGCATACTAACCCTAACACACTCAACCCTTCCCTACACTAAACTACGTCACTATCACACACTTACCTTACCGGAACCCTAAGTCCGACACTACCGCACACTCACCTTTCCCACACCCTAACATAAAATCCCTCACTATCGTACACTTACCTGTCCACTCCCCAATCCTAAATCCGTCACTATCGCACACTTACCGGATCGCGCTCACACGTTGCTGTTGTCAGTCTTTGGGCTGTCGGAATATCGCCTTTTCGATCATCTACCTGTTCGGTCGTTCCGTCTCGATCTTCTGGGTGTCGGTGAAGTGGCGGTTCGGTTATTCGAAGTAGACCCATATATATATATATATATATATATATATATATATATTTTATATAGATATATATATAGATATATATATATATACACAAACATATATATGGTTTACTATCATATGTTCGAATCGAACTCCGCCGACTGCACTATTGCCGAACAAGGAAATTCGAAAACGGTAATGTCGAACACCAAAAACCAACCTAGGAACGGTTTTAACATGGGTTGAGATAGGTGTTCACTGCTATTGCCGAACTACAAACCTCTCCCCTATCTCGACTCATGTTAAAACCGGTTCCTAGGTTGGCTTTTGGTGTTCGACATAACCGTTTTCGAATTTCCGTGGTCGACAAAAGTGCAGTCGATGGAGTTCGATTTGAACATATGATAGTAAACCATATATATATATATATATATATATATATTTTTTTTTTTTTTAGATACACATGTGTATATATATATATATATATATATATATATATATATATATATATATATATGTTTATTATCATAATTTCGAACATTTTTGTTGTGAGTACTTACATACTTGAAAAACATGGTCGAAGGTTACGACAGCGGCTGACAAAAACAAACACACAAAAAATGTTGACAATTCGATTTCAAATTGTCAACATTTTTCGAACATACCACCACATCTGGTGGCAAACAATACACGTTTTGCAGGGGGGAAGCCACCCTGCACCCCACACTCCCTGCAACTATATACAAACTCTGAGACTGCACTACAGTGTAGGAAAGGGTACAATTCCCAATCCCCATTATAATGCGATCTCCATCCAACATGCCGAACTCACAACAGTGAACGCACACAGTACCATTTGCTGTTGTGCATTCCGCATGTTTTTTTCGCAAATACAAAACTGTGCAGACTTACTTTCGACTCTCCATTGTCGCACACTGCAGCTGCGACACTGTGATGGTACACCTATATATACAGTTTACTATCAAAATGTTGCCGTTAAAATTAAATTCCTGTGTGTAACATCGAGGGGAATAGCAAAAGTAAAAATATACGTCAGGTCAGGTCACAATGTTGAATCTGCTGAACGAATTCAGCAGATTCAACATTGTCGACGAAAAGAGCATGTGATGTCCGTATAGAACCTCAGGTAAGTGAAACTCCTACACCTCACATCATGTTTTTGCACCCTCATCGCACTACAGTGAGGAAACGGATGAATATCCCAAACAGCACTGTACCGCAATCTCTTTGCAGTACACCCCAAAAGACAAGAAGACAAGGGCAAACATGACATGTGTTGCCATTCGTCAGCAGGGGTCTATATTATATATTCAAATGCTTAAATGTTCGAATCACTAAAGAACGAATATATTAAAAAATTTTAAAAATAAACAAAACAAAACAAAGAAAAACTAGAGGGTGTAAGCAGGGGGGGCAAGCCCCCTTGCACCCCCCCCACAACCCCGCTACTTAAATATACCAACTCCAGGATCGCGCTACAGTGTAGGAAATGGGAAATTTTCCATTTACGTACTGTAGCACATTGAAGTGCGATCTAGGAGTTGGTATATTTAAGTACTGGGGGGTGTGGGGGTGCAGGGTTGCCCCCCTGCTTAAACCTTTTAATTTGTGTTTTTTTTTTAAATATTATTTTTTAACATATTCGAACATTTAAATGTTCGAGCAATAAAGTTAGTTCTTTAGTGATTCGAACATTTAAGCGTTCGAATATATAATATAGACCCATCAGCAGTTATACCATTAAAAAGACAGATGCTTCATTTTCACATCTGCTGCAAACATTACAAGCAGCATGTGGCTTTAAGCTTGATCCAAACTCTGTATCCTCTTTCCTGTTTCTTTAAACTCATACATCAGAGATGTAGAATTTCTTCTCTTACTGCTGTTCATAGTGCTGTAGCAAAGTTCACCTGTGCCACACTAAAATATGCTAAAGATGATATTCCAAATTAAATTTCTCTGTTTGTACCTTGGCCAGTGGACTCTCATTCACTGCCATGAAACCCTGTCAGTCCAAATTGTGGTCTGCCAAAACGCACACAAATTATGAACCCAATAAAAGAAAAAAATGTCAGTCGTAGTAAATATCAGGTAATAATAATGAATAATACAGGATTGTGAGATTTCCTAAATGTGTGTGTTGTAACCTGATCAGATGCTCGGAAATATGCATTAACTTTCACAAATGGCACACTATCTGGATTTGAACCCTCAATTCAGTGCAATTAAAACACTCAGTTGTGTTTCTTTTCCTTCTTTACCAACAACACAGACTTAGAGAAGTAACCAGAAAATGTACATATCATACAGATCTGACTTAGAAGACCATCAAATTTCAGGTCTGGAAAGATCAGAAAATGTTCCTTTTTCATTTGCTTGAACATGTCTAGATGAATGTGATACTGACAAAAATAATTCAGGCTAATAATAGCACACATTATATTAATATAAGGTTGCCAACACTGCCAGCTATTTCTTCTCTTTATTTTCACAGCATCTTCTCCTTCTCTCAGCTTAACTAACAAAAATGCAATGTCATGCCATTTCTTTGTATATTTATTTTAATGTGTAATATAATTGATTAATATTCACTCTACTTTACCTTCACAACTTGCCATTCCTCTGTTCTCTTTCCCTTTTCTTAGGTAAGGACTTGTTTCCAGCACCTTACAACAACTGCAGTACCAATTCTAGGCTAAAAGCAAACGGGCTTCTCCTAACACTCAGACCCCTGTGTTCCATTACTGCCTGTGACTTACTTCTGTAAGGACTTGTTTCTACCACCTTACAACAACTGTCGCACCAGTTCTTGGCTAAAAGCAAACAGGTTTCACCTAACACTCGGACCCCTGTGTTCCATTACTGCTTATGACTTAACTGCTGTATTCTTCTACTTTCTGCTGTGTAACCCATATTATTTTTGATATTTCTAAGTGGCTTTTCTGCACATCACTGGGACGTACTCATTACCCCTTACTGCTCTCCACTTCTTTTTCTCTACATACAATCAATCTTCACTATTTTATCCTGCCCTGCTATACAATTTTCTAGTTAATTATCTTGTTTTTTCTACCCCACCATATTTCTAATAGTATTTTTTTGGTTTCTTCTCTTATTTCACTTTTGTCTTCTTATTGTTGGAGTTTTTAATGTAGTCTACTTAATGTGTACCCTGTACATTATCCAACGCATTTGCTCAGTAGTTAAAGTAGCACAATTAATTCAAGATAACAGCAGTTCCTTACTGATTGCTTCTCTTGACAAGCATGCATATGCAACTGGGCTCTTCCCGTTCCGTTGGCCCTTGCTACACTTTGGTTCACTCCATTCCCCTACTCTACCCCCCACTTCCCACCAACTCCACTACTCCTAAAGTTATGCTTCCCATGCTCCTCCCCACAACCAAATCAACCAATTAAAACAATCTGCATCCTACACATTATCACCCGCCTCACCCACACATCCACAAAACCTTCTGTCATTACATTACATCTATTTTCTTCACACTACATTCCCTCTCATATTGTCTACCACAACCATAACTCTTTCTTTTACCCTTTACAACACTCACCTCCTAGCAAATTATCACTTTTTCTAGTATAAGAGAGATATATAACAATAAGCATCCTTTTCTGTGCATTTAAATTGTTTTTTTTTTATTGTATCTGCTTTATTTTCTGAAGAAAAAAATATATACTTGTTTCTCATCTTTCTAAGCTAGTATAGTCCAGTTTTCTGGTTAGTGCTGAATTCAGGGCTGTGTTACGAATCTCTGTGTTTGCCCATACTTTACTTGGATAGAAGGAAGTTTCTCTGTTCACCTGTGAGAGAGGGGATGTTTGAGCAACCTATCTGTCCCTGGAGGAGTGGTTTCAGCCCAGAAATTAGTAGTTTATTGGCCATTTTGGGCTAATTTCTCTCTCTTTCATTTCCCTAGTATAAAAACCGCATTTGCGTGCCGAGCAGTGCCGGTTAGCTAGGGTATAACTATTCCCGGCTCCACAAAGTCTCCTCTTCAATTTTTCCCTTGGAACTAGACAAACTTTCAACTTAAGCACTCAAGCCATTCATTTCTCAGCCCGGCACTTGCTCAAAACTCATATCAAGCACTTATAAGCCCTAGCACTAGACCCCCCCCCCCCATAATGTCTCTATTTGACCTTACCAGCTATTCAGTAAAACAGTTCACTGTACCTATCCAGGCATGTCCAAAGGGCAGTTTCAGGTGTACTCTCCAGTCCAACTGGTGAATCTGGGCATTTTGAGGCAATGTTACAACTGCCTCATGTACAAAGACAACCCTCTCCTCCTACCACCAAACACTAATACATGCGAGAGATGCAATTATACAGCCATACTTGAGGCTAAGCTCACTCAACCCAAGACCAGATCAGACAGTCAAGAGGAGAAGAGAAATACTGGCATCACACCACCAGTCTCACATAGACCCATTAAACCAGCACAGGCAAAAAACACACATAAATACATGAAAACATACTCTCTAAATAAAAATTTTCAAAAGCAACAGAGACCTCCAAAGCAGACATCCAAGCAACCTCCAACCCCCAATACAAACCATGAAACACATACTTCACAAAACCAGCATGCCACACAATCACAGCTCTTAAGGCAAAATAACATACCCAACATACTAGTAATAGGTGACTCTATAGTCAGGTGCACTGACGTCCCACTCACTAGGCTGAATAAGGAGGAGGTTACTGTTAGCTGCCTGTCGGGTGCCAGGATCAGCCACATAACACAAGCACTCAGGTCACTCCAGAACAAGTACAAATATGACTCTGTCATTGTCCATGTTGGTGTGAATGAACTGAGCCGCACCTCCCTGGACTACATAAAAAGAGACATGGAAGAGCTCTCTTGATCACAAAGCCCAGACTGGTATGACCCTGACCATGAGTAGCATCCCGCCCTCACCAAAAATGATACAACGGTATAAAGAAAAAAATATAAATTTCAACAATTGGCTAAGTTTCTGGTGTCATTCAAAGAGGATCCGGTGTCTGTCCGCCTGGGATGATATGCTAGACAAGCCACGCTACTTCACTAGAGATGGCTTGCACCTGTCACCTGTAGGCTTTTGAATACTGGCCAAGGCTCTTGCCACCCCCATAGTGCCTTTTTTAGGCAAGGCTCAAAAGACAAACCCACCGCCGTAAATAGCTCAAGTAACAAAAATCTGAGGGTAATGCTACTCAATGCTAGAAGTCTAAACCTCAAAATGCACGCACTTAAGGCACTCCTCAGTATGGAGAAAATCAATATATGTGCAGTAACAGAAACCTGGTTTAAGGCTCCAGAGAGCACCCCAGCACTACCAGGCTACAACTCATACCATACATTTTGGCCACAGAACTAGGACCGAAATAAAAAAGGCAGGGGAGTATCCATATTCATCAAGGATACCCGCACCTCCAGGTCAGTGGCACAGCACGATGCTTCAGAAATCATCCACGTGCAACTAACAATGGGCAAAACTGCAATTCAAATTGTAGCTTGCCACATATCGCCCACCATGTTCCAGGACCCCCATTCCACGTTTCTGGAAAAACTGGGAAACATAAAGCTCCTACCAAACACCCTAATATTGGGTGATTTCAACTACCCAAACATTAACTGCGAGAAATACTCAAGTACTAACTCCCTTGCCCAACACTGTCTAGAATTTATAAACTCAAACGCCCTGGATAAACTGGTCAGCACTCCCACCAGAGGTGACAACATATTGGACATGATCATCACCAGCATGGGCGACCAGTATTTATCACCGGAGGTCAACCCCTCGCTGGTTAGATCTGACCATAAACAAATCACTTTGGATATCCACATTCCGCCCCCACCCCTGGACAAGGAAACCACCGTGAAAAACTTTTCAAAAGCAAACTTCACATTACTTAAGAATGAGGTGGAAAGTTTCGAAGTCCCCATGCTAAAGGATAACACTGTCCAAGCTGCAAAATCCTTTACTAATGCATTCTATGGGCACCTACAAGAATGCATGTATCGTGCTATCCCAAGCAAAACCAAGACTCACTCCTCCAAGAAAAGGAAACAGTCTGGTGGACCCCTGCCATAAACAAGCTGTACAATAGAAGGAGGAAACTAGTACAGAAAAGAGTAAAATCCCAAGAAGGGAAGACATCCCTGATCAGTATCAGCAAGAAACTATGATCCCTCATAAAATTGTCCAAGGTGAGCTTCGAAAGAAAAATTGCCACAAGGACTCCAAAGATAACCACAAGGCATTCTTTAGCTATGTCAAGAATCTAAGTGGCAATGTTCAGATCTGCTTGGAGTTAATGCAGAATGGCACAAAATACACTGAACCAACCGATATTGCCAACATCCTGGCAGACAGGTTAAGTGCAAACTTCACCCCCTTCTCACCCCCAAAAGGGCCCATAACCATACCAGAAGAATGTAGAGCCCCTGAAATCGCAGACACTCAGGTTAAAACAGCCCTCTCCAAAGCCAAAAACACAGCATCAATGGGACAGGACAGTGTCCCAGGCTGCATCCTACACAAGCTCAAAGATGAACTAACCTCTCACCTAAACACACTGTTCAAACTCAGCCTCTCCACAGGCTACGTACCCACAGAGTGGCGCACAGCAACGGTTATTTCACTTCACAAAGGTGGAGCCACAACAGACTCCGGGAACTATTGCCCTATAAGCCTGACTAGCTTGGTCTGCAAGGCTATGGAGCGCATCATCATGGAACTCATTAACAGAGACATTGGGAACCTCCAAACACTGGACCCTACCCAGTTCAGCTTTGTTAAGGGCAGATCATGCCTCCTAAACCTGGTGGACTTCTTTGAGACAGTTACCAAGGCTATAGACGAGGGAAAGGTGGTACACACAGCACACCTGGACCTCGCAAAGGCCTTCGACACCATTCCCCATTCTGGTATTATAGACAAGCCTGAACATAAACCCCTATGTCACAAGATGGGTTGCCAATTGGCTCAAAGACAGAACCCACATGGTGAGATTTGTGGGAGCTAGGTCTGACTCTAAACCGGTTGCAAGTGGCATTCCCCAGGGCTCAGTCCTAGGACCCCTCCTCTTTGGCATATACTTCTCAGAGGTACAGACAAGCACAGGAGGACTATGGCTGACCAAGTTTGCAGACAACTGCAAACTAGGGGCTATAATTGACTCTCTGGCTGACACAGACATCCTCCAAAAGGGTCTCACTGAGACAGGAACCTGGTGTCAAAATCATGGCCTCAAGCTTAATGCCAAAAAGTGCATAGTCATCCCCTTTGGAAAAAACAATGTACACACAAACTACCACATAGGTGGTAGCTCCCTAAATGCAGAAAACGTAATAAGGGATCTGGGGACCCAAGTAGATAGTAATCTCTACTTTGATAATACCTTTGCCAAAGTGGTTAGAAAATCCTTCTATGTGGTCCACCTAATCACAAAAGGGTTTGCATCCAGATCAAAAGAGATCATTGTGCCCCTCTACTCATCACTCATCAGACCCATCATAGAGTACAACACCCCATTTGGGATGTACCTTACAAGACACCTGTAACAGCTGGAAAGACCACATAAGTACCTCACCAAAATGATCACTGGCCTCAAACAGATGCCCTATGCAGCTCAACTGAAGAAACCCCAGCTGTACTCGGTTGCATACCGCTTACTCAGAGGTGATCTCTGCCTGACATACAAGGCCATGTCCAACCCAGAATTGATGGACGTGCTCCACCTAAAGAAAAGCTTATCCCCTTGAGCCACATGCTCTAGGGATCTAAACCTCACCACAACAATAAACAGGACATGCTGGAGGGATAGATTCCTGTCCCAGAGACTTCCCATGCTTTGGAACAAGATTCCAATCTACATTAGGCAGAGCTCCTCGCTAACACTCTTCAAGTGAAACCTTGACGAGTGGATGGGAAACAGAAAGCTTACCCCAGGGATCACTTCGATGGCTCTGCTGGACAGAGGCACAGGGAAATAATCTATGGGGGCGGCAAAAGCCAACACATTCTGGATAGGCTTATAAATGCCTTCGGGCAGATAGCTTAGTACCTACCTACCTATGAACCTATGAACCTATAAGACTGCCAAATCCTAACTTTGCAGATTATAAGCTAATACCATGTCCCCACAGCACTATAATCCTAGGTTTTCTTTTCCTGCTGCAACAAACTATTGTACATCCGCTATCAATTCCTATATCCCTTCCATAACATCAAATATTGGTATTCCTCATAACACAAAAGGTTTTTCAAATATATAACCAAGTCTTCTTCAAACTTATACATTACCCTCTCAAAAAAATAAAACCTTTACAATACTAATTCCAAATTCAGTAAGTCTCAATATTACATAATAAAATCCCTTTTTATACTCAAAACAAATTTCCACTTACTTTTCATTTATCTCACTCCTCTCTGACAATGTTCACCCCAATCTTGGCCCACCCACTACCCCTGGTCTCCCTTACCCTAGTAAACTCATCACATAGCAAAAATCAGAAATTCATTATGCTCAATTTTTGCAGCATCTGTAATAAAATCTCAAACTCTCATGCCTGGGTATACTCCAGATTTCTTAGTCACCACAGAAACCTGGCTTAAACCTAATATAAAAGACATTGACATTTTCCTCCAGGATATAATTTAATCAGACTAGAGAGATTATACAAAAAAGTGGGTAGAATTGCCTTATTTTGCAATAGTCGCTTCCCAATTACAAATTATTCTGGCCACATCCCCAAACTGGATAATGCTGAACTACTCATTACTATCCTAAAGTGAACAATTCAGAAACCTATGTGTAGTTGTCATTTACATCTTACCTTGGATCACTACAAATACCTCTTATGAAACAATCACTTTTGGTGATGCTACTATAACTTGGCTAGTTCTTACATTTATTTCTCCCACTACATTTGTAAACCTTTTCAATTTCTCACAACTTATAGCATCCCCTACAAGGTATGGTAAAAATAGCACAAAAGGATCCACATTAGATTGGATTCTAGTATCTGACCCACCTAAGTATACACAAACATGTACCCTTCTCAATACTCTTAGCGACCATCTGCCCTCCTATACCACCAGAATTTCAAAACATACTCCTAATAGCCATTTATACAAGATAATCTGCAACCTAACAAAATTTAATATACAGTCCTTTCTAAACATATTAAAATCTACTAACTGGTCTACCCTAAAAACTCTTCCTCTTGATGTAACGTAAATCACTTTGATTCCATATTCCTAAACATTCTGAATAACTTGGCTCCTACTTGGACTAAAATAATTAAAATCAATCATGCCCCATGGTTATCATGTGCCACCAAACAACTAATGTCCCTAAGAAACAAAACCTGGAATGAATTGCAAAAATCTAAAACCCCTGGCAAATTACTATATTTCAAACAATTCCAAAATAAAGTCAAAAACCTCATTATCACTGACAACAAGAAATTCTAGCAATCTAAACTCTCACAACTCCAAAAACTTTGGTCATCAATCAACTCATTTCTCAAACCAGGAACCAAAAAAAATCCTAGCCCTCACCCTGAAAAATCCCCTTGTGAAAGTACTGCACACTCTAACTCTCACTTCATCGACAGTATTTCCAACTTAGTGTCAAACAATACCCTCCCTCTGCCTTCAGTAAATCAGTCTCCTGCTGCTAATACTTCTATAACAAACATAATAAATACTGGCTTCACTCAATGCCCTACTGCTACAGCTCATAACTTTACACTCCATCCAGTCTCTACCAACATCATAAAAAACATGTACTAAAACCCAAACCAATTCAAATTCTGCAAATAACCCTCCTACAGAATACCTCAAGCTTGCAGCTGAGGTCATAGCCTCTCCAGTTAGTATTCTTATCAATAGATCAATCACAGAATCATAAGTCCCAGGCATCTGGAAGAAGTCATTCATTTTCCCACTCAACAAAGGAGTCAGTTCCTCAGATCTATCTATCGCCCCATTGCTATCTTATCACCTTTGTCTAAAATACTTGAAAAATTTGTCCATAGGTAACTCACTAATCATCTTGTCCTCAACACACTACTATCCCCAACCTCAGGACATATCACAGTACTTCATCCGCTCTCTTATCCTTCTTGGATACCATAAAGTATGCCAAAGATTCCAGTCAACTTGTATCTGCACTGTTTTTAGACTTCTCTAAGGCATTTGATACAGTCTCTCACACTAAGCTATTATACCAACTTTCCTCTCTTGGTCTCCCATACTCGCCCCTTGCATGGTTTAAAAGTTATCTAGCTGATAGACAACTGTCAGTAAAATGGCATGGCTCCATTTCTCCTTTCCTACCAAACATCACAGGGGTACTCCAAGGCTCCAGCTGTGGGCCCCTTCTGCTCAACATCTTTTTAAACAACCTTCATTTATCCTCTAGGAAATCCAAATTAATTCAATATGCTGATGACTCCCTATTATTTGCTCATCAGTTAACCTAACCGATCTGCAACTATTATTTGAACTATGGTTAAATAACTCCCAACTGCTACTTAACCCTAATAAAACAAAACTCCTACTTTTTATCCCAGAAGGTCAAATAGGAAATTAAAAAAAAAAATTTAAATGCATTCCCTAACTATACCTCTCAATTGTACAGATTTTTGCCTCATATTTTTGGTCTTTTCCTCATACAATTTGTGATTTTCTGACAAATCACTGTGATGATCTAAGGACTGAAATCACTAAATAATGATATACATTTGTGTTTTAGACTTCACATCCTTCAGAAAAATACATGCTAAGACAAATTCTGTTATTCTAGAAGATTTCTAGGTTTATAAGAGCAGCATTTAAAATCTGTCCCTATTTTTGCCCCTTTGTCACCATTCTGTGAGGCTTTGTCCAGAATTTTTGTGCCAAGAGGTTGAGAGGTAGGAGTAACACTCTGAAGTAGTAAAACACACTAAGCTGCTAGGCGTAATCATTGATGAAAACCTAAAGCTTCATCTCCATATTCAAAATAACATAAAAACATACCCAGAAACTAGGCATGCTCGACAGACATTCACCTTTTCTTAACCAGTCCACCAGAATCACTCAATATTCTTATTAATCTCCCTCTTATCAAAACTTGAAGCCTGCTATAATAAAATAGCAAAATTTCTCACATGTTGTACTTTACTCACCACTGCAACTCTCTTCAGTCTTTGAGATGGCTAGAGCTACCCTCAATGTCTTACCTTCTCACAGCTCCTAACAGCCCACAATATTACATACAACCCTACTACCTGCCCTACTCTAACTTCTGTTCTTCCTAGCTACCTTCCCACTAAATCTCTAAGATCCAAAGACAAACAGCTTCTATCAGTTCATAAGCCCAATAAAAATGCTGGGAAATGCCTCTACTCTTATTCTGTTGCCAAAGCCTGGAACGATCTTCCTACAAATATTAGAACAAACAGCAACTTTCTCTCATTTAAAAATGCATTGAAAGAATTCTTAAACAAAGCATTGATCTTTTCCTGCTCTAATCCCACTTAATACGATATCCCTTCAACTTAACAACCTCTTCAACAACCTTTGCTCCTCACCATACTTTAAGTACATTCTCTCCCTCCTACTTCTATTTTACATTTATACATACATATGGCTTACATACCTCTTTGTATCCCTTTCTCCCCTCTCTTTGCACATCAACTACTCTTTTGTACGCTCCATATTTCCCTTCTTCATGGTCTCAACTTTTCTCCAGTGCTTCTCCTAGTGTTGTCCATCCTTTCCTTTTTCCTTTTCCAAGAATTAATCAAGTTGTCATAAAATTTCTTCCTGTCAGCCTGCAATTATCTGACATATCTCCTCCTTTGCCTCTTATATTTCAATTCTTGACATGCATATTTTGTAAATACATATGGTTTACTATTGAAATTTTGAATCAGTTTCAGTCAATCATGTAAAATGTTGACTGAAATGCTGAATACAAAATTTCGAATAGAAAAATCACACCGAAAATGACAACCATGGTTCAATGTATGCGACAGAGCAGGAGGTGACGTGACTCACCTCCTGCTATGCACATTAACATACCTTTGAACTCTACAGTCAACAGAATGTTAAATCTACTATTTTTGGAATATATAATTTGCAGGGGGCGTGGGGGTTGCAGCCCCCCACATGGGGGGTGTGGAGGGGCTTGCCCTCCTGCAAAAAGGTCACATGTGGTGATTTGTAGTACTGAACTGCAAAAGGAATGCCTAAAGTGTGAATGCGATCTTTTCGTTACATACACTTCAACATTCTTAACTCATTAGTATGCAGGAAGTGAGGTTTCGAATTCACGTATTTGAACTTTTTTTGTGTCATTTGAAAATTTGATAGTAAACCTATAATATATATATATATATATATATATATATATATATATATATATATATATATATATATATATATATATGAATTCTGCAGTAATTATTTACCTTGGAGCTTTTCTCCCTGGGTCGCTGCTGAAAATGGGATCTTTGGACCCCAGTCAGACTTTTCCGGTAAACAAATGTCAAATGAATAAATAAAGTATTGCAAAAAAATTTTAAGAAGAGGATGGACAGCGTGCTATTATTATAAAAATATCAATGTTGTTAAGGTTGTTCTCATTACTCTAAATGTGCTTCCACTTTTTTTCTTAAGTCTACTCTGCATGATCCATACACATTGGAGAGAAGAGTCTCTTCTGTATTGCTTGTTGTAGTCAGAGTACTCATTAACTTCTGTAAGCCATTAGCAGCTAACACTTGACATTGCTCCTCCCTGCAGTCCAAGGACGTGTGCATGCAATTGTGTAGCTAATTACACAACATTTACCTCCCCTACACTAAGTGATTTTTTTTTTGGTATTCATGATTGCTAATGATGTAACACCTCACTTGTACCTTCACAGTGCTCAGATGGCTGACTACACTATATAAAGGTAATGGTGTAACTATGGAAGTGGAAGGAAGTGAGACTGATTTGGTACAGACAGACCACTACTGGTATTTACTTGGAGGAGATTTTAATACAACTTACTCCATTATTTCATAAGGTAGGTTTGTCCCCTTCATGAACTGCTTACATTGTCATATTTGGAGTTTATTTCAATATGCAATATAATATTTTTATCTGCATGCATGTTTTTCATTCACTGTTGGTATACTGATGATATGTCAGTTCTTGTTGAGCTTTCAAAGTTTGTTAATGAATGGTATGATTACATCACAGGATTGTGTTACCATTTCTTCATGGAGTAGCACCGGTTACTGCAGACAAGTGTATTGTGTTTATTATCAACTTCTACAGGTTGTGCATATGTAGCTCACAGAGGTATTCGGCTTCTAATATGTCCTATGACAACCTCCACAACAGTGGAGAGACCAAGGAAATTGTCTTGGCATTTCTACTTCTACTTTGAACATCTGCCTATTTATTGATATTACTGCCATCCAGTAGTCAGTTACACAACTGCTGTCCTCATTACAGAAATATTAACAGAATGGATCCAATGCTAATGTATTCATTTGTTTTTCTTTTTTCGGGTTGGGTGGAATGGGGGCTCCCTTAGCTTGTATGTAGTCCAAAATGAGCATTGTGTATTCATTCATTTAGTGTTGAGGATGTATGCACAGATTTTATTTGAGGAGATTTTTTTTTTCTATGTGCAACAAATGTGTTTTGTTTTTTTTTCTGTTTCCTGTCATACATGATTATGGCACCCAGACCATCCATTTCACACAAACAACCATTCAGTGACGCAGAGAAAGAGATCATCATTGATGTGATATGCTGCCATGGATCCTTTCTGCTTGACAGAGGCAGAGGTGATATGTCTGACAGAAAAAGCATATGGCAGCAGTGTGCGGCCATGCCAGAAACTATAATCAGGTGCAGCTCTGATATGATTACAATGGCATGCAAGAAGGCAACTACAATAGCACAAGAACAGATGGCTATGGGGATGGTCCTGCTACTGAACTACCACTCACTGAAACTGAGCAGTTCCTGTCTGCTGTCAGAGATCCTGACAGCTCAGCAGAGGGTTCACACAGACTCCTTGATGTTGGTGATGATGTGGATGACAGGCCAAGCATACCCCAAGAAGAACTTCCAGGTATGCTGTATATAAGGCATTAATGCCATTCTAGACGTCTTCATGTTTTAATACTTGTACAGTAGATCTGGAAGCATTAAGACATATGCCTTAGAAGAGACAGAGTCCAATAGTGATTATGTTGGGGGGATGGTCAGTCTGACTGATTCAGAGATATTTCTTAAGAGTACGATAGGCAGAGCATTTTTCTCTTGTCCTTGCGTCATTTGTATTGTGATGCTTATTAGCTTTCTTTCCACTGCCTTCCTCTTTTTTCAGGGACATCAGAATTACCATCTGAAAGACCACCTACAAATAAGTACAAACTTTATTTGCTTAGTAATAACTAATAGTTAGATTTAATGCCGACAAGAGAGTAAGTACAATATTGCTTTATCATCAGAACTTGTTTAACATGAGTGTTTAGAACACAGTTTTGATTATTTCCAGTTACTATTTATTTCCTTCTTGTGCCTGCTGCTTATTATCACAGGTGATCCTATCAGTGGCAGTGTAGAACTCATCCCTCCTAATGTCAGAGTATCGGTAGTCTCTGATGATGATGGTGATGATACAGAGGTACACTCAGGGGTGCAGAATTTCAGTCTGACACTGAGATTGCATGTCACACATAAACTGGCCTTATTTCAGACAGTCAGTATGCCTACGCATACCCATTCCACTGAGCCCTCGAATATAGGACAAGTTGAGGGTGACACAGTTGATCGGAGTAGTGTGGCTACTCTGGCTGCACAGCTGGTTGAGTTTGCCCATAGCCATCATGAGATTAGTAAGAGTAGAGTGAGACGTACCTCCCTAGACTATATGAAGACAGACATCATGGAGCTCTCGGAATATGTGTCTCTGGCTGGTTTGAGCCTAGCATTGAGTAGCATTTTACCTTTTCCAAGGATGATGCCACAATACGAACAAAAGATGATTCACTTTAATAATTGGCTTAGTTTCTGGTGTCATTCTAAGGGAGTGCAATATTTGTCAGCATGGGCAGAAATGGTCAACAGACCACACTACTTTGCCAGGGATGGTCTGCACCTTTCCCCTCTAGGCTTTTGAATATTAGTTAAAACATTGCCTTCCCCCATAGTGCCTTTTTTAGGCAATGCCAAACTGAAAGTACTTCTGATGTAGAAAATCAAAACCAAGAAAATCTAAAGGTATTACTGCTCAATGCTAGGAGTCTAAACAAAAAACTCCACTCCCTAGAAGCTCTCCTTACCCTAGAGAATGCTGATGTCTGTGCTGTTACTGAGACATGCTTTAAAGTCAGGGAGAGCACACCACCACTGCAAGGTTATAATGCCCTCCACACATTTAGGCCAGCTACTTAACAGGCAGGGACTAAAGGTGGAGGTGTCTCTACTTACATCAAAAATAAATATACTTCAAGGCTGGTCAAACCAGACGATGCACTTGAGCTGCTCTGTGTTTAAATCACCATAGGTAAAATCCAATACCACTTCTTTGCAAGCTATAGGTCCCCCTCTATGACCCTAGAAACCCATGCCATGTATTTAAACTTATTAGAAACACTAATCATCCAACCCATTATCATATTTATAGATGACTTTAATTACCCCACTATTAACTGGGAATCCTATACGACACCAAATGCACAGGCACAGAAATTCCTGGATTTTGTAAAAACAAGCTCCCCAGACCAGATAGTCAATAAACCAACCAGGGGTGCAACCATACTGGATCTGGTCCTCTCTAATATGGGAGACTGTTGCACACTCCCTACTGTAATGCCTTCCCTAGTAAGGTCAGACCACAAAATGGTCGCCTTTGAAGTAAAAAAACCTGGACCCTCAGCTAAACCTGGAAGATTCAAGAACTATTCTAAGGCTAACCTCCTGCTATTAAGTGAGAACCTGGCAACATTCCAAGCCCCCATAAACCTTGAGAACACTTCTGCCTATGCAGAATTGTTCGCAGAAACCCTGTACAATCATGTTAATAGCTGCATTGAGGCAGCTGTACCAACGAGGAAGATGTACAGAACTAACTCAAAAAAACAAGCCACCCTTGGGGAATCACAAAATCAATTGACTGTATACCAGGAGGAAGAAAATCATGGAAAAAATTAGAAGGTGCAACACCCAGCAGGATAAAGGCAGTCTCATCAAACTAAACAAACACCTCAGGTGACAAATAAAGTCTACCAAAGCCAAATGTGATGCAACTTTAGCCTCCCAGGCTAAGAATCTCATCAAACTAAACAAACACCTCAGAGGACAAATAAAGTCTACCAAAGCCAAATTTGAAGGAGAACCACAAAGCATTCTTTAGCTATGTCCGGTTCCTCAAAGGCAATGTACAATTGTGTGCAGAGCTCATTGTAAATGGAGCCAGCTGTACTAAGCCAGAATATATAGCAAACCACCTGGCTGATAAATTCAGCTCCAACTTTACTTCTCTCTCCCCCTCAAACTTCCCTCAGGAAATATCATCAAATATAACTCACCCTACTGTCACTAGGGAACAGGTCCTTAATGCTCTCTCTAAGACCAAGAACACTGCATCAATGGGCCCAGACAATATCCCAGGATGCCTTCTAAATAGCACAAACTTTACTATTTAACTGTAGCCTCCAAACAGGCTTCATGCCTCATTAATGGAGAAAGGTAACAGCCATCCCTCTGCACAAAGGTGTGCCATCTACAGACCCTGGAAACTACAGACCCACAAGTCTTACGTCTTATATGTAAAGCCATGGAAAGAATTAGCATGGAGATGATCAACTGAGATATAGTAAAACTCCAGATACTGGACCCAACCAAGTTTGGTTTCGTCAAGGGCAGATCATGCCTACTCAACCTGGTGGATTTCTTTGGGAAGGTCACCAAAGCAATGGATGAGGGCAAAATCATTCACACTGCCTACCTTGACCTAGCTAAGACATTTGACAAAATACCCCACTTGGGCATTGTTGACAAACTTAAGAGGTTAAGTACAAACCCATATGTGGGGTGTCCACCTCTACAAAGAGGCCACTCACAAGTGTAATCCTTCAGGGATCAGTCCTTGGACCACTCCTTCTTGGCATTTACTTCTCAAAAGTCGAGCCCAATGTCAGTGGTCTCTGGCTGACTAAATTTGGAACTGTCATTGAATCTCACACTGACACAGATGTTCTCCAGGAAGCGGTGACACAGACAAACAACTGGTGTCAGAGCCATGGACTAAAACTAAATGCCAAGACATGCATAATAGAATCCTTTGGGAAGTCATCCATCCCTGGTAACTATCATATTGATAACACACCCCTTAGGGTTGACAAAGTAGTTAGGGACTTATGGACACACATAGATAGTAACCTAGCCTTTGATCATCACATGTCTACAGTGGTGAGGAAATCATTCTATGTTGCGCAACTTATAAACAAAAGTATGTCATCTAAGTCCAAGAAAGTCATTGTTCTACTGTATTCGGCATTCATCAGACCTATCATTGAGAACAATGCCCCTTTGGTTTGTAACAAACCAGGCATATCCAACAACTGGAATGTCCAAAGAGGTTCCTCACTAAAAGAATACAGGGTGTAAGTAATATGTCCTATGCAGACCGCCTCAAAGCCCTATCCCTGTATTTTGTCTCCTACAGGCTTTTGAGGGAAGATCTATGCCTGGCATACAAAGCATTGTCAGACCCCACTCTGATGGACCTCCTGCATATCCACAAAACAAACAGCACTAGAATTACCTGTTCTAAAGACTTAAACCTTGCCTGTGATATAACTAGGATCTGCTGGAGAGATAGGTGTGTATCCCAGAGACTACCCCATCTATGGAACAGCCTCCCCAGCCATGTGAAGCAGAGTTCCTACCTAACCCAGTTCAAGTGCAACTTGGACAATTGGATGGGAAACTGGAATTTCATCCCTTGTTTGGCACTTATGTCTCTAATGGACACAGGTAACCTGTAAATGGTTCATCTCCCAGGCCCATGTTTACACTTATCAAGGGTATCAGAACTTGTCAGAGATTTGGGATGCATGGCCAGGCTTAAAAGGGCCCTTATGGTCATTAGCCTAGTAAACACCTATGAGCCTATGAACCAATGAGGCATGGTACCACACAGGAGGATTGCTACAGGTGCTGGGAGGAGGCCTATTGTCCACCGCCGTCCTGATGCTGGTTTGTCATTATGTGCCACCAGATGTATGCACAGTCCACTAGGGCCTTGGAAGAGATAATGCGAGTCCTAAATGTTGCGCATTCTGATATGTGTGACTGTTGCAACCATGTGGGTGACTCGCTGGATAACATGACTGACACACTGGATTGGGCAGTGTCTGTGATGGAATGTCTGCTGGGGGAGAGTTGACATCTACGTGTCCGTAGAGCTGCAACATCCTCTGGTGTTAGCTGATGTGGCTCTACTCACATAGTAGCATTACTTCCACTGTTCCATTAGTGATTAAGGTGGCCACATCCAAACATGGTAGGCCACGGGGTCATTGTCCTGGACATAGTCGTGAGGACAGGTCACCCAGCAGATATCACTCATGTTTAGGTAGCACCCCCACTTCGAACTGGGAACAAGGAAGTGGCAGTGCAACTCCTGGCTGAGGCACGGTTCCTGTGAATAACCTGCATCATCCAATAGACGGCCTTGTGGAACATCACCCCTAGCAAACATTGTGCAAAGCTGAGAGTTACGGTTACTGCTTGGGTTGCCTGCATTCACATTGAGGATGATCCTTCATTACAGACAACCTGACAGTTGAATAAAAAGAATTTCTTCCTGTTGATGCATGTCCTTAACTGTTCACCAGGTGGGTCTTTTATTTCTATATGAGTGCAGCCTATGTCCCCCAAAACTTTGGGTATATGTAATACAGCATAAAATTCCTCTTTTTTTCTTCCTCTGTCCTCTAGTGTGTGTGGAAAACAGATGTACTCCCTTGTATGTTCTGTAAACCGCGAATGGCCACGTTCGCAATTTTTTTCCTTGGGGAAAAAATTCAGTTGGCTGTTATCGCAAATTGCCCTTTTCTTCAATGTAGAGCGATCTCAGAGTTGGTATATTTAGTTAGGCTGGGTCTGGGGGGGATTAGTGTTTTAAAGTTTGTTTTTTATTTTACGGCCACGTGAATTTTTTCCCCAAGGAAAAAATTTGGGGATGGGGCCATTCGCGGTTTACAGTGTTCGCTGTATATATGTCGATTATTATGTGTTCGAAGAAAAGACTATTTGATCACACAGTATAGACCCATTCTAGCATAGCATTAAGACATTGGTGACACCCATGCAGATGGGAACTGAAAGTTCAACTGCTGAATCCTACACTAAGGCACTGTACGAGCACATCCACTCATGCATGAATCATGCCATCCCAAATAGAACCAAGATGCTCTCATCCAAACAAAAGGAAGCCAATCTGGTGGTCCCCTGCCATAAACAAACTTTACAACAAAAGGAAGAAACTGTTGCAGAAAAGAGAAAAATCCCAGGATGCCAAAAAACTCCCTTACCAGCCTCAGTAAGAAACTGAGATCCCTCATAAAATCCTCAAAAGCTAGCTATGAAAACAAAATTGCCAAAGATTCCAAAGACAACCACAAGGCATTATATAGTTATGTCAAGAATCTAAATGGCAATGCTCCGATCTGCTCTGAGCTACAATAGAAAGGCATTAAATATACTGATCCCAAGGATATTGTCAATATCCTAGTAGATCGATTCAGTGTCAACTTCACCCCCCAAATGGCCCATCTCAATACCGGGAGATTGCCAAATTCCAGTAATAACGGCCACACAGGTAAAAAACGCACTCTCCAAAACTAAGAATACAGCATCCATGGGACCAGTTGACATCCCGGGCTGTGTACTACGTAAACTACAATATGAACTGGCACCTCACCTAAGTGTCATGTTTAATCATAGCCTCACCTCAGGTTTTGTGTCCACTGAGAGGCGCAGAGCTACAGTTATCCCACTCCACAAGGGGGGATCCACCTTGGATCCTGGAAACTACCATCCCATCAGTCTGATAAGCCTTATCTGCAAGGCCATGGAGCGTATTATCATGGAACTTATAAACAAAGACATTGGCAACCTTCAAACACTGGACCCCACCCAGTTTGGGTTCGTGAAGGGACGATCTTGTCTCGTGAACCTGATTGACTTCTTCAAATCAGTCTCCAGAGCCATGGACAAGGGTAAGGTGGTCCACACAGCCTATCTAGACCTTGCCAAGGCCTTTGACACCATCCCCCACTCTGGAATCATAGATAAACTTACTAAGCTGGGCATTAATCCCTACGTCACCCAATGGGTTGCTAACTGGCTTACTGATAGAACCCACACTGTAAAAGTAGCCGACTCCAAATCCAGCTCCAGACAAGTGACAAGTGGAGTACCTCAGGGTTCAGTCCTGGGAACGCTCTTGTTTGGCATCTACTTCTCTGAAGTACAGGCCAACACTAAGGGACTCTGGCTAACAAAGTTCACAGATGACTGCAAACTGGGAGCCATTATTGAATCCCCAAATGATGTGGATACTCTACAAAAGGGCCTTACAGAAACAGATGCTTAGTGCCAGAGCCATGGGCTCAAGCTCAATGCCAAGAAATGAGAAGTTATGTACCTACCGTAACGTTCCATGTTAGTTGTCTTCTCTCGCCTTCTTTCTTGCTTGATGGGTTCGGAGCCGATCCTCGGCTCCGACTCGGCACTTGCTAAGCTCGAGAGTCACTTTTACCAGCTCGAGGCAGCCCCATATCCCATGATGCAAGGCGGTAAGTACCCAGATCTCGTTTGATGACAAAAGGGCAATAGCACCTAGCATAATAACTTCCCAAAGGAAGAAAGAAGGAGAGAAAAAAACCTGCAGGATGGTAGAAGGACCAGCTCTGTATGGTCTTCAAAGGTATAATTCCTTGTAGAGAAAGGTCTGTCCAGGCCTGGGGGAAGGAGGGAGGGTTGCAAGAAAGAAGGCGAGAGAAGACAACTAACATGGAACGTTATGGTAGGTACATAACTTCTCAATGTTAAGTTGTCAATCTCGCCTTCATTCTTGCTTGATGGGACCGCGTCCCTAGCACCTCTATCCTGGGTGGCTCAATGGAACAGACTCTTGAGAACGGTAGAGCCAAAACTGGCTCTGTCCCTGGAGGCCAAATCCAATTTGTAATGGGAAACAAAAGTATGAGGAGTGGCCCAAGTGGCTGCTGCACAAATAGTGTCTAAAGGAAGTCTAGCTTGAAAGGCTGTAGAAGTAGCTAAGCTTCTGGTTGAATGTGCTTTAGGTTTCGAGCACAGCTGTTTTCCCCTGAGCCGATAAATTTCAGAGATGACAGAAGAAAGCCATCTAGACAAGGTCACTTTTGAGACAGGAAGGCCTTTCTTGTTATCAGCATAGGAAACAAAGAGTTGATCGGATTTCCTGAATTGTTTTGTTCTGTCCAAATAATATCTGAGTTGGCGGTGGACATCAAGATAATGTAATTTTTGTTCCGATCTGTTTGAATAGTTTGGAAAAAATACAGGTAGATCAATGGCCTGATTCAAATTAGTCTTTGAGGCGACCTTAGGCAAAAAGGTCGGATTAGTTCTCAATGATACTCTGTCTTTGTGGAAGACCAAATAGGGGGGCGAACAGATAGAGCATGAAGTTCAGACACCCTCCTAGCCGATGTAATAGCAACCAGGAATAAAGTTTTCCATGAAAGAAATTTCAGGGAACAAGAAACAGCTGGCTCGAAGGGGAAGAATCAAGGATGTCAGCACTAAATTTAGGTCCCATTGAGGAGGAGGACTCCTGACTGGAGGCTTCAGGAGGAAAATTCCTTTCAAGAAGGCTCTATAAAGCCTGTGGGACATAATGTTGTGATCTGCGAACCCGACATGAAAGTTCGAGATAGCAGCCAACTGAACTTTGACTGTGGAAGAAGAGGAGCCCGCGTGAAAAATCTCCGCTAAGAAATCCAAAACTGCTTGAACTGGAGCAGTGAAGGGATCAATATTCTTGGCTTTAGCCCAATAAGAAAAACGTTTCCATTTGCTCGTATAAATCCTCCTGGTAGAGGATTTTAAGGAAGCTACTATGATGTCTCTAACAGGGTTAGAGATCATAGGAAGCCTGGCTAAGGAAGGAAGAGGAGCAACCATGCTGTGAGGTTGAGAGAAGGGATAGACCGGTGCAGCTGACCGGACTGGTGAATCAGAAGATCTGGCACTGGGTCCAGATGCCACGGCTGCACCAAAAGGTGACGATGGAGGAACGGAAACCAAATTTGTCGAGGCCAATAAGGAGCAATGAGAATCAATTTGGCTCTCAAAACGGTTGCTTTCTGGATAACTTGAGGGATCAGAGGAAATGGAGGAAAGGCATAAAGAAGTCCCTGGGGCCAATCCTGGGTCAGAGCGTCTCTGGGGGGATGGCCTGGCAGTGGGAAGAGAGAGAAGAAGTCTGGGCATTTGCTGTTTTGGGGAGTAGCAAAAAGATCGCAACATGGGCGACCCCATTCCAGAAAAATCTCTTCCACTATAGATTGTTTGAGAGACCACTCGTGAGGCATGAGAATAGCTCTGCTCAATCTGTCCGCTAAAATGTTGGTTTTCCCAGGGATGTGCGTTGCTACCAGAAACTGAAGAGAGGAGATTGCCCATTGCCAAAGTCTGAGCGCTTCTCGACACAAAGGGTAGGACTTGGTTCCGCCCTGTTTGTTGATATACCAAACTACAGACATGTTGTCTGTGTGGACTGCAGTTGTCCCTAAGGGAAGAAAGTCGTTGAGGGCTTGCAACGTTAAAAGCACTGCTCTCATCTCTAGGACATTTATGTGCAGGTGGTATTCGAAAGGTTGCCACGTCCCATGAACCATCCTGCCCTGATAATGCCCCCCCCACCCGATCAGGGAGGCATCCGTAGTGACAGTGGCTACCGGGGATGGGGTTACAAATTGTCTGCCTTGGTGAATCTGGGGAGAAGTGATCCACCAAGCAAGATGATTCTTGCAAATCTGTGTCACCAGTATTTGGTGACGCATTGGAAGTTATTGGTAAGACCACTGAGTGAACAACATCCATTGAAGAAGGCGCATATAGAAGCGAGCCAGGGGAAGAAGGGGAATGGCCGCAGCCATGAGGCCTAACACCTTTAGAACCATTCTGGCCTGTACCTTCTTGCTGGCTAGAATGATCCTGACGTGACTTTGAATGTCTGAGATTCTTTGATCTGTAAGGGTAGCTGCCATCCAAACAGTGTTTAAGTTTGCGCCTATGAAAGTAATAGACTGGCAGGGCAATAAGGATGATTTTTCGGAGTTGATCGAGATGCCCAATTGAGAACAAAGATTTATTGTGTAATCCCTGGCTTGAAGAAGCTGATGCCTGGTGGTGGCTGAAAGGAGCCAGTCGTCGAGATAAGGAAACACCTGGAATCCTTGACGTCTCAGGTGAGCCATGACCACTGCCATACATTTGGTGAACACTCTGGGGGCTGTAGTGAGACCAAAGGGCAGGGCTCTGAACTGGAAATGACTGGACCCCAGCCGAAAGCGGAGAAATCTCCTGGAGCGTCTGTGAATTTTTATGTGATAGTACGCATCCTGAAGATCTATTGAGCACATCCAGTTGTCCTTCTGTAAGAAGGGCAGAATTGACTGAAGAGTGACCATTCGGAATCTTGTCTTCCTCACAGACTTGTTGAGTCTGCTGAGATACAATATTGGTCTCCAGTCTCCCGTCTTCTTGGGGACCAAAAAGAACCTTGAGTAGATTCCGGGCTCTGAATGATCTGTTGTAACTGGCTGAATGGCTCTTTTTTGCAGAAGTTTTAAGACTTCTAACTCTGCAATTTCCCTTAGACCGGGTGGTACATCTGGAAGGGAATTTGAGTGAGAGAAAGGACTTTCCTCGAAAGGAATTTTGTAACCCTCGGATATGATCGACTGTACCCATCTGTCTTGAGTGAGGGAACGCCAGGCTTCTGGGTACAGCAATAGTCTTCCCCCGACTGCCTCCAAGGATGGACAGTCAGGCAACATCTCAGGGATGCTGAAAGGGCTTGTCAGAGAGAGGCTCTCTGCTTCCCTGGTTCTGCGGACCCCCTCTGCCTCTGGAGCGGCGTCTGTTATTGTTACCCCCTCTGCCTCTAGGGGTAAACTGACCACGTGAATCCGGCGTGACTCCTTGGGATTTGCGGAACCACATTTTGCCACCCTTCTGTCCTTTGGGGTAAGGTCTAGAAGGGGTGGAAAAACGGACCCCTACGGCAGAAAGAGTCTTGCCGTCCTGCTCACACCTGGTCAACGTTTCCTTCACCTGAGGGCCAAACAAAGCTGAACCATCAAAGGGAGAGTTAGTGAAGGACGCCTTAAAGGGATCTGCAAAATTACAGAGCCGCATCCAGGCTTGGCGTCTAAGAGCCACACCTGTACCTGCGGCCCAACTCGCTCCATCTGCTGCATATGATATCAGTCGCATGGAGGAGTTAGCAATAGAATTAAGGGTTCCTAGCTGCAAAGCAATTTTTTCTTGAGCCCCTGCAGCTGTCGGATCCTGTACTACTTCACCTAGCTCCTTAAGGATATCCCTCTGGAGTCTGGTGAAGTGACATAGGTAGTTCAGCGAACGCATAGCAAAGGTCGCTGAAGAGAACATCCGCTTACCATACCTATCCATAGTCCTGGAGTCCTTATTAGGAGGATGGACAGGAACGGAAGGATCTGCAAGTTCCTTTTTAGTGGCAGCCGCCACCACCATGGCATCAGCAGGGATACCTTTCGTGAGGAATTGCTTGTCCGAAGGGGCAGTAATAAATTTTGAAGGCCTCCTAGGGACTGGCTCTACAGAGTCAGGAGCAGCCCAAGCCTTCGAGCAATCACCTGCATATGGGGTCGAAAGGCGGAGACACCCAGGAGGTGGAGGGCCGAGATCCAAACGCCTCCAGGTATACCGACTCATCCTCAGAGGGATTATTGGAGGGCCAGTTTCCCCTCTGTTTAAGGAGTTCTAGGATGTCTGAAAAAGAGACATCCTCAGAGGGGGTCTTGGGGATCCCTCCGACTCATCTAAGTCGGTATCTGAAGTGATAGACTCAGGGGAGTCTACGTGTTTCCTCTTACAGGTCCTCTTGCGCGGAGGATCCCCTGACTGATCAGGAGAATCCTCGGAAGAGGGGGTTCTTCCCAGTGGGGAAACCTGAGGCGGAGGATCTCTGGGTCCGGGAGCAAGAGAAGTGGCAGAGATATCGACAGGCACCATAGAGGGAGGAGCTAAGGGAACAGACTGCTGGCTGAGTCCAGTGGCCAGCACACTCTTCATCACCTCGAAGGCTCCCCTCCCAGGGAGGTCCGAGAGAACCCGTTCCGAAGAACCAGGAACTCCAGGGTCCACCGATAGGGAAGGCTCCGAGGCAGATGTCGGAGCCGAGCTCACCAAGGCCGAGGCTCCAAGGGGAAGAGTGGGGTCGGACAAGGGTCCAATGCCACTCACCCCCTCGGATGAGACCAGGGAAGCACGACCGCCAAATCCCTCTAAGGAAGGTCTCGAAGAGGAGATAAGAGTAGAGGCTGAAGGAGCAGAAGGGGGTATCTGTCCCTCAGCCGTAGCAGAAACCATTCCCGAAGACTCCAACTCCAAACTCTGGGGTAGAGTCGAAGGAGGAACTGCAATGGGGTGTGGACTAATAGTCGTCTGTTGAGACGGACTATGTAGCATCTGGGCTAGTGCCTGTGATTTTAATAATCTACTGACCACTCTCTCTAAATCATGGTCAGAAAGCCTGGATGACCTGGATGATCGGCTCCGATGGCTCCGTTCCGAGAGGAGAGGAGATGCCGGAGCCGAGAGTATCAGTTCCAAGGAAGGGGACCTAGACCTCTTCCTCGAAGGAACCATCGGAGCCGACGAAACCATAGAAGCTGTCAGAGCCGATAACTTTTCGGCACCGACAGAAAGTTTTGATGCATCGGCTCCGGCTGGAGCCGATACAGACATAAAAGTAAGGGTGTCGGTGCCGATTGGCGCCGACACCGAAGCCTGAGCCACATGGTGATCGGAACCGATCGGAGCCGACACCGAAGTGGCCGAACCAGAATCGGCACCGATGGCTGCAAACCAGAATCAGCTCCAGCCGGAGCCGATCTCGACTCTGAAAGAGTCGGAGCCGAGGCCGCAGGCTTGGACACAGAAGCCTGGGCCTTGGAAGACTTAGAAGTCTTAGATGGAGCCGACTTAGCCGGAGAGCCCTCCGGCTTAAGTAGGCCCCTCAAAATAAGCTTATTTCTCCTTTCCTGCAGGACTCTCTGGCTAAAAGAATGACAAATCGCACAGGAGTCCTGCAGGTGGAGAGGTCCCAGGCAGTATAAGCAAGAAGTGTGACCGTCTGTCAGAGACATCTTCTGACAGCACGAGTCACACTTCTTAAAGCCTGAGACCCTTTCCTTAGACATGGTGTAAAAAAGTACAGTTTTGTACCTACCATAAATGTAGATGTTCGAAGATCCACATTGCTGCAGTCCTTACTTATGGGTAGTCCGCTGTCCTCGGTCGGCCCGAATACCAAAGTATTAGGCTGACGTCGGTCATGGGCGCTGAGATCTGACGTCAGAGCGTCAGGGTATAAAAGCGCATGACCGACGTCATATCCTCAGTCTTTTCTTGCCCCAGATGTCAGAAGGCCCCAAAAGAAAGGCCACAGCCAAAAACAGCATACCTCCCAAAAGCATGCCCAACAACAACCACCACCCAAACCATATAACCATGCCAAACTACAGTGGGGAAGGAGGGAGGGTAAATTGGACTGCAGCAATGTGGATCTTCGAACATCTACATTTATGGTAGGTACAAAACTGTACTATGTTCTTCATCTCACATTGCTGCAGTCCTTACTTATGGGTAGAATCCCAAAGCAACGGGAGAGGGATGGAAACATCATAAAGCATTAGGGGCTGCTAAAATGCCCTGTAATATTGCAGTGGCAAATCCAGCCCTAGACTTAGAATAAAGAGGAAGGTGGTAATGTTTAGAAAAAGTATGTACTGAACTCCAAGTAGCTGCTTCCAAAATATCTTTTGTAGCTACCCCCCTTAGAAAGGCAGTAGACGTGGCAGTAGCTCTAGTGGAATGGGGTCTGATTCCAGCCGGAATCTCCTTGCCATGATGGGAATAACAGAAAGAAATACAAAAACCAATCCATTTAGAAATAGTTTGTTTAGAAACAGGTTTACCCTGAGAACCCAAAGCAAAAGAAACAAACAACTGCTGAGACTGTCTGAACTCCTTGGTTCTGCTCAAATAATAATGCAACTGCCTGTGAATGTCCAAAGTATGCAAAATCTTCTCCACTTTATTTTGGGGGTTTGCATAAAAAGTAGGCAAATGAATAGTTTGGTTTAAGGCCACACTAGAAACCACTTTAGGCATAAAGGAAGGATTAGTACGCAAAGATACCCTATCCTTATGAAAAATCAGGAAAGGCTCTACTGCCATAAGGGCCTGTAACTCAGAAACCCTTCTTGCAGAGGTAATGGCCAACAAAAAAGCAGTTTTCCATGACAAATACTTTAACTCGGCCGTAGCTGCAGGCTCAAAAGGTTGTAGAGTAAGTTTTTCCAACACAAAATTGAGATCCCAAGCCGGAGTAGGAGCTCTACGCGGGGGTCTTATGTTCTTTGCCCCTCTAAGAAATTGCTTAAACACAGGATTAGAGAATAAAGGAGGGTCACAGTCATAGTGAGCAGAAATGGCAGCAGCATGAATCTTTATAGAGGAGAAAGACAAACCTTTGTCCAATAACTCAGTAAGATATTGAAGAGAAGCACTTAAATTAGGCCTGGAAATATCAAAGTCTTTCGTTTTGCTCCAAATAAAAAATCTCCTCCATTTATCAGCGTAAACTTTCCTTGTACTAGGCCTTCTGGCCTCCAAAATAACATTCAAAACTTGTTGTGGAAGCTGAGACCCTCCAGGGTCTAAAACAGAATATGCCAGGTTGTTAGATGCAGAGACTGAATCCTGACATTGAGGAAATGATTGCCCTCCTGAGACAAAAGATGCGGAATCAAAGGTAGAGGCCATGGAGGCTCCTGTACTAAACTCCTCAGTAGTGGGTACCAGTGCTGTCGAGGCCAATCTGGCGCTATCAGAATCATGGATGGCTTGTCTTGTCTGGCCTTCAAGAGTACCTTGGGAAGGAGAGGCAGAGGTGGAAAGGCATAAACATGAAGATTGCTCCAACTGAATGAAAGAGCATCCACCCTCCAAGCTGTGTGATGAAACATTTTTGTGCAAAACTTTGGCAACTGGTAATTTATTGGAGAAGCGAACAGATCTATGTCTGGAGTCCCCCATAATACTGTCAACTTTCGAAATATTTGAGGATCCAATTTCCACTCGTGAGGATCCACTATTTGTCTGCTCAACCCGTCTGCTAAGGAGTTCTGTGCTCCTGGCAGAAACCTTGCCTGAAGATTGAGGTGTAAACTGAGAGCAGTCTCCCACAAAATCATCGCTTGTCTGCAAAGAGGGTATGAATGAGTTCCCCCTTGCTTGTTGATGTACCACATGACAGTAGTGTTGTCTGTTTGAATCAACACCTGCCCTGGGAGAAGTAAATCCTTGAAAGCCCTTAATGCAAATTGGACTGCTAACATCTCCTTCAAGTTGATATGCAAATGTTGAAGTCTGACAGGCCACGTGTCTTGCACCCATTTTCCATTGAGATGTGCTCCCCAAGCCTTGTCCGAGGCATCTGTCGTTAGAATCTGACTCGCCTCTGGTCGGGTCACAGAGAGTCCCTTGTTTAGGTGACATTCCTGAGCCCACCACAAAAATTCCTTCTGAATGCAAGGTATTATCTGAATGACAGTGTCTAGATCCTGGCAGTGTTGTGTCCACACATTTTTGAGATACCACTGAAGCTTCCTCATATGCAGTTTGGCATTGGGAAGCACCACAATACAAGATGCCATGAACCCCAAGGCTTGAAGGACTGTCCTTGCAGTCAGCCTGGACTGTAGAGACATTTGATGGAAATAAAGAGAAAGGCTTCTTTGTTTGTCCGGGGTCAAAAAAGCCATCTGGGAAGCTGTATTCAGTCTCACACCCAGAAAGCACATGTCCTGAGAGGGTACTAGACTGGACTTTGTTTCGTTCACAGAATACCCTAGGCATCTTAACACTGCCATCACATACTGTAGATGATGAAGAAGTTCGTCCTTGTCCTGTGCAATAATCAGGCAATCGTCCAAATAAGGATAAATCTGTATTCCTCTTAACCTGAAAAAGGCTATCACTGGAGCCAGGACCTTTGTGAACACTCTGGGCGCAGTAGATAAGCCAAAGGGCAATGCAGAGAACTGATAATGTAAATCTCCAGCCCGAAAACGCAGGTACCTCCTGCAACTGGGCCTGATAGGAACATGAAGATAAGCTTCCTTGAGATCCAGAGTCACCATCCAGTGATCTTTTCCCAACAGGGGTAAAAGTTGTTGTAACGTCAGCATCTTGAATTTTGGAATGTCCAGGTAAGTGTTGAGGATAGATAAATCCAAAATTGGTCTCCATGTGTTCCCTTTCTTTGGAACTAGAAACAGGCGAGAATAAAAACCTAGGCCCACTTCTGACAGAGGAACTGGCTGAATAGCTCCCATTTGAAGAAGTAAAGAAATCTGTTTGTGGGCCTCTATCCTTTGCCGAGGAGGAACGTCTGGCATGCCTTTGAAAGGAGGCAAAGTATGGAAATAGAACTTGTAGCCTCGGTTTATAATGTCCAATACCCATTTGTCCTGGGTGACTAAAAGCCAGTTTTGTTTGAAAAGAGCCAACCTTCCTCCTAAAGGGGCTGCCAGGCAAGAGCAATCTGGCAGCTGAAAATGCCGGTCATTGGGCCTGCTTACGAAAGGACTGGCCCCTGCCCTCACCTGCAGACTGTGCAGGTGAACTCCATGTTCTAGGTCTGAAGGAGCTCTGAGCTCTGCCCCTACCATGTCTAGATCTGCCCCTGGACTGAGAATCAGAAGAAGGGTACGTCCATCCCTTAGTAGGCCAATTTCTACTAAACTTTGGAGGTTGCACCTGCAAAAAATCTTTGACAGTCTGCATAGATTTAGCCTTGTCTTCCATTTTCTTTAATACTGACTCCACAGGAGGACCAAACAAAACTTCAGACTGTAAAGGGGCATCCAGAATTCTAGTCTTAACATGCTCTGACAAATTCTGATCCTTAAGCCAGGCGTGCCTTCGAATAACTGAACCAGTGGCAGCCACCCTAGAAGAAGCCTGTAAAGCATCAAAGCCACACTGCAAAGAATGCTTACCCACCTGTTCAGAGACATGTACCAAATCCTGCAATTCTTTACACTCTATGCCCTCTGCCAAAGCATCCACTTTAGATTTCAGCTGAGAAAGGAGGAAATTCTGATACTTCAACATGTGAAACTGGCAATTTAAAGCCCTCATTGCTAAAGTAGAAGAGGTATACACCTTCTTACCCCATCTATCCAAAGCTCTAGCTTCCTTATCTAGAGGAACCGGATTCTTTACAACAGAAGCTCTAACACCCTTAGGCCCTTGACTAATAGTCTCTGGGTCCGCCCTAGGACTCTTATACAGATATTTATGAGCCTCAGGCACCCTGTAATATCTGTCCGGTTTAACTGGCGCAGGAGGCACAGAATCTGGATTAAGGGAAGCCTCCGAAAAAACATCTTGAACAACATCCAAAACAGGAGGAATAGCTAGGGGTCTATGCTGAGGTAAAAACAAGAATTCCCTAAGCCTCTTCCGTGAATCAGAAAAATCTTGTCCTTCCCACTTAAAATGCTCCCTCATGGAATGTAGTGTTTCTGAAAATGAAAAATCCTCAGGAGGAGAAGCAGAAGGAGTAGAATCCTCTGCATCTGAATCAGAATAAGGGGGAAAATCCTGAATATCTTCAACAGAAGACTCTGAATCAGCTGAGGCCTGCTCCAAACTTTCCAACTCTGGCTCTACCCTGGGCCTCTTGTCAGGAGGAGGCATGGAACCTCTAATTAAAGTTATCAAATCTTCAGCCATTTTAAGCATGTGCTTTTTAGGCACAGACCCTGAAGAACCAGAACTGACACCAGAGGAAGGCAAAACAGACCTGCCCTTAGAAGGAGCCTTAGACATAGTAGCAGAAGGCCTAACCACCTTAGGTACAAAAGGGAGAACAGAAACCTGAGAGGCCCCTTCAGCCTGACCAGACCCCTGTGAGGCCACATCTTGTAAAAACAAGGTTTCCCCCTGGGTCTCAACAGACACTTCAGCCGGATCCACCTGTTCCACTGTAGTTTCTAAAGGACCGGCGTCCGAAACGGACGAATCATCCTGCCTAGGCTTCGAAGATTTATCTTTGCGTTTCTTCGTGGAAGCGGGCGTCGGAGGATCCGACGGCATATTATAATTACACCGCTTGCCAAAGACTAACCTAGCGCAATCTAACCTTCGTTTTATAGTGCGCTTATTAAACCTAGCACAAAACCGACACCCGACTACGTCGTGCTCCGGTCCCAAACAAGGAATACAAAGCGAGTGGTAATCCCTATGCGGTATCTGTTTCCCACAAGAAATACAATTATTCACTTTTTCTGACATCCGGTAACTAACTGAGGCAAGAAAAAACAAAAATATTCCCCAACGGGGTACTTAGCCCAACTTGGTATCGGTCTGAAACTCCGAATACGAAAAATTTCAGAACGCCGAACGGCACTTGCAACGCTGCTTCTGCATCGGACCATGCGGCAAAAAAGACTGAGGATATGACATCGGTCATGCGCTTTTATACCCTGACGCTCTGACGTCAGATCTCAGCGCCCATGACCGACGTCAGCCTAATATTTTGGTATTCGGGCCGACCGAGGACAGCGGACTACCCATAAGTAAGGACTGCAGCAATGTGAGATGAAGAACATCACACACACACAACACCTGTCCAAGAAATATTACAATCCCAAAAAAGAGAAAAAACTATTCTCTCACAAACACACACACACCCTAACAAGGGGGGGGGTGGGATGGGAAAAGGCCTGACTAAAAACTTTAAGGAGAGAGGGAATTTTAGTCAGAAAAGGACTAAAACTAGTCTAAAACTATTAAAATTAAGTTTAAAATTAACTTTAAACTGAAAAAGGGGCAAAAGCAGTAGTGTATAAATCACTTACCAGGAGCTGGTAAAAGGAGGACCTCATCAGCGAAGCGGCAAACGAGATCTGGGTACTTACCGCCTTGCATCATGGGATATGGGGCTGCCTCGAGCTGGTAAAAGTGACTCTCGAGCTTAGCAGTGCAGTCGGAGCCGAGGATCGGCTCCGAACCCATCAAGCAAGAATGAAGGCGAGATTGACAACTTAACATTGTATAGTTATCCCCTTTGGGAAAAAAACATGTATCCGTAAATTACCATATAGGTGGCAGTACACTAAACACTGAAAGTGTGATAAGAGACTTAGGGACACAGGTGGACAGTGGTCTCATCTTTGATAACCACATCACCACAACAGTCGGGAAATCCTTCTATGTGGCACACCTCATCACTAAGGGCTTTTCATCCAGAAAAAAGGAGGTCATTGTCCCACTCTACTCATCGCTCATTAGACCCATTATAGAATACATGTATGTATGTATGTACCTCTCAAGACATCTGCAACAACTGGAAGGGCCGCAGAAATAACTCACTAAAAGAATCACAGGCCTAAAGGAGATGCCCTACGCTGACTGCCTTAAAAAACTCCAGCTATACTCTGTCGCATATCATCTACTCAGAGGCGATCTCTGCTTAACATACAAGGCCATGTCAAACCCAGAGCTGTTGGACATGCTACACTTAAAGAAATCCCAATCCCTCAGAGCCACACGCTCCAGGGATCTAAACCTTGTCATCACAATAAACAAAACATGCTGGAGGGATAGGTTCCTGACCCAGAGACTCCCCAGACTCTGGAATAGCTTGCCCATACATGTCAAGCAGAGTGCCTCTTTGGCCCTCTTCAAAAGGAACCTTGACGACTGGATGGGAGAAAGGAAATTCACCCCAGGGATCATGTCAGTCACCTTGCTAGACAGGGGTCCAGGGAAGTAAATAGTGTGGGAAGAAATAGCCAGGGAATTGTTATGGCTAGGCTTGTATAGGCCCTAGGACTGACAGCCTAGTACCAACCTATGAACCTATATCCCTCTTCAGCACATGTCCAAACCAACGTAATCTTGCCTCTCTGGCTTTGTCTCCAAACCTTCCAACCTGGGCTGACCCTCTAATATACTTATTCTTAATCTAAGGCTGTTATATATGCTGCAAAAGTTTCACCAGGCTTTTGATCCCTTGTGTAAAATAAGTGCCTTTACATTGTAATATTCATTTGGGGGTTACACATTTCTCTCAAGTTATATTTTAATCATTCAGGGTCTTCTCTTGTTTCAGCCAGTACCACTATATGGCGGTCTTCCCCCTCGCCTGCAAACACAGCAGGTGCATACACAAATGAACTCTTTTTCCATGGCCTCCGAACCAGCTAAATTAAGCAGAATAAATGCTTTTGTACGTGCATCTTTGTCAGAAAAAGCAGCCTGTATGAAAATATCATATTCCTGCTCAAACACTCTCCAATGCGGGTCTGTGAAAGCCTTATGCCATACCCACAGATTATAGCAAAACACAATGCAAAATGGCCTTTGTAATTATGTACAAACATTCACACACACCAGGTACTTGTAATAATATTCAAATGCACACCAGCTACTTGTAATAATATTCAAATGCACAATAAACTCTTTGAAATACTGCACTCTACAAAATATGATTTGAAATAACTGTACTTTATGAAATATTCTTTGAAATGATTGTATTTTGTGAAATAAATGCACTGTAATACTGCACACTTGCAAATACTTTGCACACTTTTGACATTTTGAATAGTTTTAGTTAATATGACAAAGTACTACATAGTGAAAAAATATGGTTGTTTTCCCTTTTTTGTACATTTTATGCAATTTGGATATTGTTTCAAACATTTTTCTAATTATTTTGAATATTTTTATCAACATGTCCCAGTTTTCGGACATTTTGTTTTATGAGAAATTTGTTTTGGACATTCTGAGTGCTTTGTTTTATATTTTTAACAAAATAAATAATTTAAGCAAGTTTTAGTACCTGGAATTCGTTTCTGACCTGTTTTGCGAGTCATTTGAGCAGAAGGAATGATCCACTGCTGTATATTCCATCAACTTTAACCAGTCTGCATCATGGCTGTAACTCTGGATCCCATTCTGACACCATGTCACTCTTCTTATGTGTATTAAGAAAATGTTGATGCTTGGGTACTGTTGTTCATTGTGACGCTGGATCTGAAGGATGTGTATCAACTTATACATTTTGTTCATTGCATCAGAAGATATCTGAGATTTGTCAAAAAGCTTAACAATAAAGGAAAAAGAATTTTAACCAAACGTATGGAGACTACTTCCCAGAATGTTAGAGCACTTGTCACTGAAATAAACAAACAACTCAGGAGCTTAATAAAATACACCAAAGTCAAGTTTGAGGCTAAAATAGGTACCCAAGATATAGACAATCACAAGGCCTTTTTTATTTATGTTCATAATCTCAAAAGCACAATGCACCAGTGCATTGAGATGATTATGAATGATGTTACCTATAGTGAGGCTGAAGATAAGGTGAACAGTACAGTTGTGTACACTTATCATAAATGTAGATGTTCGAGTGTATTCACTGTTGCAGTCATAGTATTTCTGCATCAGATGCTGTTACTCCAGGACTGACGTCAGGTCGTCAGGGGTATAAAAACAGGCAGCCGACGCCATTACATCAGTTTTTCTTGCCCCAAATATCAGGAGCCCCCCAAATAGGGAGATAAGTTATGGTGGGGAAAACACCACCAGTAAAAAGTAAATACCAATACCAATACCCCTGAAAGGGGTGAGTAATAGCCATAGAGAAGAGAGAGACAGAAAAAAACAGGGGGCTCAATGGAGGGAAACCAGGACTGCAACAGTGAATACACTCCAATATCTACATTTATGGTAAGTGTACACAACTGTACTATGTTTTTCATGTTTCACTGTTGCAGTCATCACCTTGGGTGGATTCCCAAAGCTGAAGAAGGGTGGAGGCAGTCAAGAAGAGTTAGGGCTGGCTAGTATGCCTTGCAAGACTGCTGTTGCAAAACCGTCCCTGGATTTGGAAAAAATAGGCAGGTGGTAATGCTCGGTGAAGGTGTGTACAGAACTCCAGGTAGCAGCTTCCTGGTAGGGACTCTCCTGAGAAATGCTGTAGAGGTAGATGTTGCCCTAGTGGAATGTGTTCTGACTCCCTGAGGGGTAGGTTTCCCATGGTGCTTGTAGCAGAAATGGATGAGGTGTGCTTTCCATTTGGAAATTGTTTGTTTTGAAATGGCCTTGCCCTCTGCCCCTGTTGCAAAGCAGACTAGTAACTGGTCAGATCTTCTGAAGGGATTAGTCATATCAAGATAGAATCTGAGCTGTCTGTGCATGTCCAATGAGTGCAGGATCCTTTCCCCTTTATTTTGAGGATTAGGGAAGAAAGTTGGCAAATGGATGGATTGGTTGAGTGCCACACTGGACACCACTTTAGGCATAAAGGAAGGGTTAGTCCTGAGGGGAAACCCTGTCAGCATGGAAAATAATGAAGGGTTCCACAGCCATAGGTTCTTGTAGCTCAGACACTCTTCTAGCTGAAGTGATGGCCAGAAGCAAAGCTGTTTTCCAAGAGAGGAATTTTAACTCAGCTGACACAGCAGGTTCAAAGGGTGGAAGCATGAGCTTTTCCAGTACAAAGTTATGGTCCCAAGCAGGGGTGGGTGCTCTCCTAGGTGGCCTTAAGTTGTTTGCCCCTCACAGGAACTGTTTGATAAGAGGGTGCGAGAAGAGAGGTGGCTCAGTGTTCTAATGAGCTGAAATGGCTGAGGTATGTATCTTAATGGAGGAGAAGGACAGGCCTTTGTGAAGTAGATCTGCTAAGTAATCCAGGATTAGAGGCAGGGAGGGCCGAGTTGTGTCGTCTCCTTTAGATTGAATCCAGGAGCAGAACCTTTTCCACTTATCATCATAGGATTTTCTTGTACTGGGTCTTCTGGCTTCAAGAATGACGTCCACCACCTGCTTGCTTAGGGTTGCCGCGGGAGAATTCAAGGAATAAGCCAGGTTGCAGGATTGCAGATGTGGATGCAAAATCTGTCCCTCCTGCTGAGAGAGCAGGGTTGGGTTCTGGTGTAGGTACCAGGGTGGCACTGGTGACAGGCTGTGCAGGAGTGGGTACCAGTGCTGTCATGGCCAGTCCAGGGCAATCAAAATTGTCCTTCATCTGTTCTGTCTTATCTTGAGTAATACTCTTGAGAGACGGGGCAGAGGGGGGAAGGCATAGATTGAGACATTTACCCACTGAAAAGATAGGGCATCCACTTTCCAGGCCCTGCTGTGAAGATTCCTGGTGCAGAATTTGCTGAGCTGGTGGTTGTAGGGGGAGGCAAAGAGACCCACCTCTGGGGTCCCCCATTTCTGAATCAGAAGGTTAAAGGGGCTGGGCTCCAATTGCCACTCGTGTGGGTCTAGGAGATTTCTGCTTAAGTCGTCTGCCAGTGAGATTTGTTCACCTGGCAGGAATTGAGCTTGCAGATGGACTTGCATGTCAAAGGCCGTGTGCCACAGGGCCACAGCTAACCTGCAGAGTGGGTAGGAGTGGGTTCCCCCTGCTTGCTGATGTGCCATGTAACTGTGGTGTTGTCTGTTTTTATTAGCAGTTGTCCTAGAAAGAGTAGGGATCTGAAAGCTGTCAGGGCATTCTGCACAGCTAGCATCTCTTTTTGGTTGATGTGCAGATGAATTTGACTTGGGCTCCAATGGCCCTGAATGCATTTGCCATCCATGTGTGCTCCCCAGGCATAGTCTGATGAATCTGTGATTAGGGTCTGGATGGCATGGGGTTGAGAAAAGGGCAGTCCGTTGTTGTGGTTGCATGCTTATGCCCACCAAAGGAACTCTGTCCTTAGACAGGGTATGATAGGAATGACTGTTTCCAGGTCCTGAGAATGTTGGCACCAAAGACTTTTTAAGTACCATTGAAGTTTCCTCATATGCAGTCTTGCATATGGAATTAGCAGTACACATGAGGCCATGAACCCTAGGGCATGCAGTATTTTTCCCGCGGATAGATGGGTTCTGGTGACCATTTGTTTGAAGTAGGCTGTCAGACTTGTTTTTCTGAGGTGAAGAATGCCATCTGGGATGTTGTGTCCAAGCTTGCTCCCAGGAATACAATCTTTTGACTGGGTACCAGTTTTGATTTCTTTTCATTGATGGTGTACCCCAAGGAAGTGAGAAGGTGTTTCACAAATCTCAGGTGCTGCAACAGCAATTCCTGACTGTCCGCCGGAATCAGGCAGTCATCCAAGTACGGGTAAATTTGAATATTTCTCTGCATGCAGGATGCAATGGCTGGAGCCAGGCATTTTCTGAAAACTCTGGCCATAGTAGGTAAGCCATAGGGAAGTGCAGACAATGAGAAGTTATGTACCTACCATAACGTTCCATGTTAGTTGTCTTCTCTCGCCTTCTTTCTTGCTGGATGGGTTCGGAGCCGATCCTCGGCTCCGACTTGGTCACTTACTAAAGCTCGAGAGCTTATTTTACCGGCTCGAGGCAACCCTATATCCCATGATGCTAGGCGATAACTCCCCAGATCTCATTTGGAAGCTGAAAAACCTAGCATAGGCCAATAAAACAAAATCCTCCAACTAGAAAGGAGGAGGAAGAGGGATAAAAATCCCCAAGATCGTTATCTACACTATATATATCCTAGGACACCTAGATGGTGAAACAAGGGAATATAAGGACCCTTCAAGGAAGGGAAGATCTTCTCGGTCTGTCCAGGCTGGGGGATCGTGGGTGGGACGCAAGAAAGAAGGTGAGAGAAGACAACTAACATGGAACGTTATGGTAGGTACATAACTTCTCAATGTTAAGTTGTCAATCTCACCTTCATTCTTGCTGGATGGGACAGCGTCCCTAGCACCTTCATCCTGGGTGGCTCATTGGAACAGACTCTTGAGAATGGTGGAACCAAATTTTGCTCTGTCTCTGGAGGCCATGTCCAATTTGTAATGCGAAACAAAGTTATGAGGAGAGGCCCTTGTGGCTGCCGCACAGATAGTGTCTACTGGTAGTCTAGCTTGAAAAGCTGTAGATGTAGCTAGTGCTCTAGTTGAATGGGCTTTTGGCTTAGAAGTTAATTCCCTGCCTCTGAGTTGATAAATAGATGTAATCACAGAAGACAGCCACCTAGATAGGGTTACCTTAGAAACAGGAAGGCCTTTCTTATTTTCTGCGTACGACAAAAACAGTTGATCAGACTTCCTTATTTGTTTGGTTCTATCCAAATAGTATCGTAGCTGGCGGTGAACATCTACATAATGTAGCTTTTGCTCCGCTCTATTAGTATAGTTTGGGAAAAAAACTGGGAGATCAATTGATTGATTTAAATTTGTCTGCAAAGCCACCTTGGGTAAGAAGGATGGATTGGTCCTTAGAGAAACTCTGTCTTTATGGAAGATTAAGTAGGGAGGACGAATGCAGAGGGCATGAAGCTCAGATACTCTCCTAGCAGAAGTAATGGCGACTAGGAAGAGTGTCTTCCAGGAAAGAAATTTCAATGAACAGGAGACTGCAGGTTCAAAGGGGGGAAGAATCAAGGCTGTTAAGACTAAATTAAGATCCCACTGAGGTGGAGGGTCTTTTATCGGAGGCTTAAGTAAATATACACCTTTAAGGAAAGCTTTGCAAAGCTTATTGGACATGATGTTGTGGTCCGATAAGCCTGTATGAAAATTTGATATGGCTGCCAACTGAACTTTTACTGTAGAGGCAGAAGACCCTGAATGAAAAATTTTGGCTAGGAAGTCTAAGACCGAATGAATTGGGGCAGTAAAGGGATCTATATTCCTTGCCTTTGCCCAGAAGGAGAAACATTTCCATTTACTAGTGTAAATCCTTCTGGCGGAAAATTTAAGGGAAGCTACTATGATATCCCGGACAGGATTAGAAATCATAGGAAGCCTGGCTAAGGACGGAAGTGGAGCAACCAAGCAGTGAGGTTGAGAGAATGTAGGGATTGGTGCAGCTGCCCCGACTGATGGGTCAACAGATCTGGAGCTGGGTCCAGATGCCAAGGCTGTACCAAAAGATAATGATGTAGGAACGGAAACCATATCTGTCGAGGCCAATAAGGGGCAATGAGAATCAACTTGGCTCTCAAGGCAGTTGCTTTCTGAATTACTTGTGGGATTAGAGGAAAGGGTGGTAAGGCATAGAGAAGTCCCAGAGGCCAATCTTGGACTAGAGTGTCTCTGAGGGGATGGCCCAGAAGGGGGAAGAGGGTGAAGAAGTCGGGGCATTTGCTGTTTTGGGGTGTAGCAAAAATATCGCAGCAAGGAAGGCCCCACTTCTGAAAAATCTCTTCCGCCACAGATTGTTTGAGAGACCACTCGTGTGGCATGAGTATAGCTCTGCTCAACCTGTCCGCTATGATGTTGGACTTCCCGGGGATATGCATTGCTATCAGAAACCGCTGAGGGGAGATTGCCCATTGCCAAAGTCTGATTGCCTCTCGACACAGGGGATAGGACTTGGTTCCGCCTTGCTTGTTGATATACCACACTACGGACATATTGTCCATTTGGATTGCAATAGTTCCTAGGGGAAGAGAGTCGTGGAGGGCTTGCAATGTTAAAAGCACTGCTCTCATCTCTAGGACATTTATGTGCAGGTGGCGTTCGAAAGGTTGCCAAGTGCCATGGACCATCCTGCCCTGAAAATGCCCCCCCCCCACCCAATCAGGGAGGCATCCGATGTCACCGTGGCAACTGGGGGAGGAGGAACAAAGGGTCTGCCTTGATGGACTTGAGGGGACAATATCCACCAGGACAGATGACTTTTGCAAGTTGGAGTTATCATGATCTTGTGGTGCATGGGGAGTTGCTGAAAAGACCATTGGGCGAAAAGCATCCACTGTAGAAGACGCATATAAAAACGTGCAAGGGGAAGAAGTGTTATGGTGGCCGCCATAAGACCCAATACTTTCAGGACATACCTGGCCTGAATTTTGTCGCTCTGAAGAAGAACATGGACATGGTTTTGAATATCTAAGACCCTTTGATCTGTTAACTTTGCTGAAAGTTGTACGGTGTTCAAGTTGGCACCTATAAAGGTAATAGACTGACAAGGCGACAAGGCAGACTTTTCAAAATTTATAGAGATTCCAAGCCCTCTGCAAATGTGAATGGTGTAAGCTCTGGCTTGGAGAAGTTGATGCCTGGTGGTGGCAGTGAGGAGCCAGTCGTCTAGATATGGAAACACCTGGAATCCTTGCCGTCTCAGGTGAGCCATAACCGCTGCCATACATTTGGTGAACACTCTGGGGGCTGTAGTGAGACCAAAGGGCAGGGCTCTGAATTGGTAGTGACTGGCCCCCAGCCGAAAGCGGAGAAACCTTCTGGAGCACCTGTGAATTTTGATGTGATAGTATGCATCCTGAAGGTCCACGGAGCACATCCAATTGTCCTTGCCCAGAAAGGGTAGAATGGACTGTAGCGTGACCATCCAGAATCTTGTTCTCTTTACAAACTTGTTTAGTTTGTTGAGATCTAATATTGGTCTCCAGTCCCCTGTCTTTTTTGGTACCAAAAAGAACCTTGAGTAGATTCCGGATCCTAGTTGGTCTGCTGGGACTGGCTGGATGGCTCTTTTTGCTAGCAGTTTTGATATCTCTGGTACTGCTAGTTCCCTTAGACCGGGTGGAACGTCCGGAAGGGTTCCCTTTTGCTGAAATGGGGTTTGGATAAAGGGAATTTTGTAACCCTCGGATATGATCGACTGTACCCATTTGTCTTGAGTAAGGGAAAGCCAGGCTATTGGGTACAGTGACAATCTTCCCCCGACTGCCTCCAAAGGTGGACAATCGGGCAACATCTCAGGGATGCTGGAAGGGTTTGTCAGAGAGAGGCTCCCTGCTACCCTGGTTCTGCGGACCCCCTCTGCCCCTAGGGCGGCATCTGTTGTTGTTACCCCCTCTGCCTCTGGGGATAAACTGACCTCTTGCATCAGGCGTGACTCCTTGAGATTTGCGGAACCACATTTTCCCACCCTTCTGACCCTTAGGGTATGGTCTTGAAGGGGTGGAGAAACGGACTCCTACTGCAGAAAGAGTCTTGCCATCTTGTTCGCATCTGGTCAAGGTGTCTTTCACTTGAGGTCCGAACAAAGCCAAACCATCAAAAGGGGAATTTGTGAAGGACGCCTTGAAAGGGTCCGCGAAATTACACAGCTGCATCCAGGCATGACGCCGTAAGGCCACTCCTGTGCCCGCGGCCCTACTCGCTCCATTGGCTGCATATGAAATTAGACGCATGGAGGAGTTAACAATCGAATTTAGGGTTCCAAGCTGTGAGTTTATTTTATCCTGGGACCCAGCAGCTGATGGATCCTGTAAGACTTCTCCCAACTCTTTGAGAATATCTTTCTGAAGGCAGGTGAAGTGACACAAGTAATTCAGCGACCGCATGGCAAAGGTCGCTGAAGAAAACATCCGCTTACCATACCTATCCATGGTCCTAGAATTCTTATTAGGAGGATGGATAGGTACTGAAGGATCAGCTAGTTCCTTCTTGGTGGCTGTAGCCACCACCATGGCATCTGCCGGTACACCTTTTGTTAGGAATTGTTTGTCAACTGGTGCTGTGATGAATTTAGATGGCCTCCGAGGGGTGGGTTCCACTGAATCTGGGGCCGACCATGCCTTCCAAGCCACTACTTCCATAAGGGGGTCAAAAGGCGGAGACATCCAGGAGGTGGAGGGTCGAGAGCCAAAAGCCTCCAGGTACACCGACTTGTCCTCGGAAGGATTAAGGGAAAACCAGTTCCCCCTCTGCTTTAGGATTTCTAGGATGTCTGAGAAAGAGACATCCTCAGAGGGAGACTTTGGGGATCCCTCCGACTCATCCAAGTCGGTGTCAGATGTAATGGACTCAGGGGAGTCCACATGCTTCCTCTTACATGTCCTCTTACGCGGAGGCTCCACTGACAGGTCAGGAGAAGCCTCGGAAGAGGAAGATATTCCCAGTGGGGAAACCTGAGGCATTGGATCTCTGGGTCCGGGAGCAAGAGAGTGGGAAGAGACATCAGCAGGCAATGTAGTGGGAGGAGCTGATGGAGCTGACCGTTGACTATGCCCTGGGGCTAGTACACTCCTCATCACCTCGAAGGCTCCCCTATCAGAAAGGCCAGAGGGCCCCCGCTCCGAAGAGGTAGGAACCCCCAGGCCGCACCGACAGGGAAGGCTCCGAGGCCGATGTCGGGGCCGAGCTAACCAGCGCCGATGCTCCGAGAAGGAGAACGGGGTCGGACAATTGTCCGATGCCACTCGCCCCCTCGGAGCCAACGAGAGAGACCAGGCACCCGGATCCATCCAATGAAGGCATCAAGGAGGAGATTGGAGCGGAAGACGAAGGAGCCGAAGGGGGAGGTATCGGCTCCGATGCCACAACAGTCACGGCTCCGAGGAGCTCTGGCTCCGAACTCTGAGGGAGAGTCGAAGGAGGAAAAATAGGTGGAGTCGTAATAGCTACCGTCTGATGAGACGGGCTACAGATCATCTGGGCCAATGCCTGAGACGTTAACAGCCTACTTACCACTCTCTCAAGGTCGTGATCTGAAAGTCTGGACGACCGAGAAGATCGGCTCCGATGGCTCCGCTCCGAGAGCAGGGGGGATCTCGGAGCCGAATGGATGGACTCCAATGAAGGGGATCTTGACCTCTTCTTAGATATGGATGGAGCCAAAGGAGCCGAGGACACGTCAGCTCCAGCCGGAGCCAACCGTGAATGCATGGACTCAGAGGTATCGGCACCGAGTGGTGCCGAGACCGGAACCTGTGACTCAGAGGGATCGGCTCCAGCCGGAGCTGATCTAGGCACAGACAAAGAGCCAGCAGCCGAAGGCTTAGTACTCACAGCCGACGGTTTTGCTGGTTTCAAAGGCCTCCCTGATGCAGACTTAGTCAAGGAGCCCTCTGGCTTTAACAAGCCCCTCAATATAAGTTTGTTCCTGTGCTCCTGCAGGACTCTTGGACTGAATGCATGACACACAGAACAAGAGTCCTGCAGGTGCAGGGGTCCCAGGCAGTAAACACAAGAAGTGTGACCGTCTGTCAGAGACATTTTCTGACAGCACGAGTCACACTTCTTAAAGCCTGAGACCTTAGTTTCCTTTGGTTCCTTCGACATGACAGTGTCGAGGGATCACAAAAGGAAAGAGAAAACTCAGACACACACACAACACTCAAAAAACAATAAAAATATTAATTGGGATACTGACACACCCAAACACTCCACAGGATCCCTAAGAATAATAGGAAGGGGGCAGGCTTAAGGCCTAACCTAAGAGTGGAGGGGGGGAGATATAAGGGATAAAAAGGGAAGTATAAACAGGAATAGAATTAAAGGTAGTCGCTAACTACTGAAAAACAACTGGGTGAAAAACTAACCAAAAAGGGTGACTGAAAACTATGTATTTAAAGACTTACCAAGAGCCGGTAAAAATACGCACCTCGCAAGCGAAAGCGGCAAATGAGATCTGGGGAGTTATCGCCTAGCATCATGGGATATAGGCTTGTCTCGAGCCGGTAAAATAAGCTCTCGAGCTTTAGTAAGTGGCCGAGTCGGAGCCGAGGATCGGCTCCAAACCCATCCAGCAAGAATGAAGGTGAGATTGACAACTTAACATCTGATAATGCATAGATCCTGCCCTGAAACAAAGATACTTCTTGCATGACTCCCTTATGGGGATGTGCAGATAGGCTTCTTTTAAGTCTAGGGTGACTAACCAGGTATCCTTGGCTAGCATAGAAAGAAGCTGTTTCAGGGTAAGCATTTTGAATTTTGGTACCACGAGGAAGGGGCTGAAAATTGAAATATCCAGGATTGGGCACTAGGAGCCCTCTTTCCTGGGTACCAGGAAGAGTCTGAAGTAGAATCCTTTACCCCTCTGTTCTAGTGGAACCAGCTGAATAGCACTGATATTGAGCAGGGAAGCTACTTAGCTTTGAGCCTCTGCCCACTGTTTTGGAGGAAGGTCTGGAAACCCACTTGGGGTTGGCAGTGAATGGAAATACAATTTGTACCCCTGGGATACAATGTTGAGGACCCACCGGTCCTGGTGATGGACATCCAGTTTTTTGCATGAAGGGCAAGTTTTCCTCCAAGGGACACAAGCAATTGGGCAGGGCTGGGGAGTGGAGTAAATAAATCATTGTTTTTTTTCCATAAGGAGGTGGCTTACCACTCCCTGCTTTAGGGGTGGGGGCACTCCATTGCTTAGATCTCTGCATAGTCTGAGACTGTAGTCTGGGTAGACTGTTTTCCCTGGGTCTGGTTTGAGAAGGCCTGGAGGGGGCTGGAAAGGACCAGTGTTTGGAAGGGCAATGCCTACTGACTCTAGGGGGTTGCACTTGTAAGAATTCTTTAACAGTCTGCATAGACTTAGCCTTTTTTTTCCATCTTTTTAAGAACCTCTTCTGCTTTGGTGTCAAACAAACTGTCCTTGTTCAAAGGAGTATCTAGTAACTTTGATTTGACATGGTCTGGCAAGGTCTGCTCCTTGAGCCAACCATGTCTTCTCAGTACAGAGCCAGTGACTGCTGCCTGGCAAGATGCTTCTAGGGCATCAAAGCCACACTGCAAAGTATGCATGCTGACTTGGCTTACAGAGTGAATAAGCTCCAGCAATTCTTTATTTTCTGCACAATCTGTAAAGGTTGCCACTTTTTGTTTAATAAGTTCCATAATATGTTGCTGGAACTTCAGCATGTGAAACTGACAATTCAGTACCCTAATAGCAAGAGTTGCAGAGGTACATACCTTCTTACCCCATCTGACCAAAGCTCTGCAATCCCTGTCCAAAGGGGTGGGATTCTTGGCTGTAGTTGCCTTGATACCTTTAGGCCCCTGGGAAATGATCTCTGGGTCAGCAGTAGGATTCTTGAAAATAAATTTGTTAGTGTCAGGTACTCTGTAGTACCTGTCTGGTTTCCTAGGGGCAGGAGGTAAAGTGTCAGGAGTAAGATTGGACTCCATAAAAACATCATCAACATCCAGAACAGGGGGGTATAGCTAAAGGCCTGTGCTCAGGCAACTCTAGAAATTCTCTGAGTCTCTTTTTGGACTGAGGATAGTCTTAGTATTCCCAGTGGAAATGCTCTCTTAAGGTATGCAAGGTTTCAGCAAAAGAAAATTCCTCTGGAGGGGAGGCAGAGGGAAAGGATTCCTCTGCATCTGAATCCTCATAAGCAGATAAAGGCATGTCTTCATAATCAGAAATCTCAGAGTCATCGGACTCCTGGTTTGTAGAAGCTGTAGGGGACTGGTCTCTTTCTCTTAGCAGTGGAAGGCTGACTTCCTCTAATCAGCGTAATAAGGTCTTCGGCCATTCTAAGCATTTGTTTTTGTGGCATGGGAGCAGGAGCATGCACTTTGGTCGTCGGTTTTCTAGGTGTAGTGCATACTCTGGGCCTAAGAAACTCGGTAGTTTTGGTTAAAGAAGTCATCGGTTTGAGTCAAACATCGGTTGAGTGAAGAACTGCCTCAGAAGCCGGTGCCTACAGAACGGCTCCAGACCCATCCAAGGTAGAGACATATGCAGGTTTCATAGTCGAAGAAGAGTCTAGCTGCATACTGGACTCTGAATGGGTCTCAGTAGAGGACTGCAAATCCACTGAAGCGGGCATCAGGGGCTGCGAAAGTGCCTCACTGAGTACCGGCAGACTGGCAACTAGCTTAACAGAAGTGTCGTCGGCAGCTTTGGACCAATGCGGTCTGTCTCTGTCTTTTTATTCAGAATATCAGTAGTCAGGTGGCTTACCGAAGCCATTTCAGAATACGGAGATCGAGAGCGAAAGAATTAAGTGACAAAGAGAGCCTGATGACGAATGGTTTGGACGTTAAACAAGGCACAAAGCCGACAGCGAGGTACGTCGTGCTCTGGGCCTAAACAGGTGATGCAGTAAGAATGAAAATCTCTTTGAGGTATTTGCTTTCCACAGGCAAGACAATTATCAACTTTTTCTGACATCCGTTAGAGCAAGAAAAAAGTATCCTCAATGGGGTACTTAGCTTATAAGACTTCAGGATTATTCAGTTCGTAAACGAAAATTCAGGTAGCAGCCGACCAGCACTTGCGAACTGCTTCTGCTTCGGGCTCCTCGGCAAGAAAGACTGATGTAATGGCATCGGCTGCCTGTTTTTATACCCCTGACGACCTGACGTCAGTCCTGCAGCAAAAGCATCTGATGCAGAAATACTAAGTCTCTGGTATTCGGGCCGACTGAGGGCTACCTGCAGGCAGATAACCTAAGTGTGATGACTGCAACAGTGAAAACCGAGAACATCTACTGGTTGATAAATTTAGCTGTAACTTTACCCCTCTCTCCCCTCCATCTGTCCCTCAAGATATACCTGAAAGAGGCTCACCTCCAGCTATCACAGATGGGCAAGTTCAGAAAGGACTATCAAAAGTTAAAAATACTGCATCAGTGTATTCTGACAATATGCCTGAGATGCATCTTAAATAGCATAAAACATGATTCAGCCACACCCCTAACAACACTGTTCTGTCTCAGCCTTTATATATGGTTTGATCAAAGTGAATGGAAAACAGTTACAGTCATTCACCTGCGTAAGGGAGGACCTTCCACAGACCCAGCCAACTAAATACCCATAAGTCAGAGCAGCCTCATATGCAAAGCCATGGAAAAACTTATCACGGAACTAATGAATCAAGACATAGGGAACCTCCAAACACTGCAGTCGTCTCAGTTTGGATTCATCAAGGGCGAGTTATGCTTATTCAAACCGGTGGACTTTTTTGAAAAGGTAACCAAAGCAGTAGAGGAAGGTAAATTAAAGCACACTGCATACCTCAACCTGGCCAAAAGTTTTGACACAGTTCCCCACTCAGCACAGTAGAAAAGATAAATAAACTGGGAATAAACCCCTATGTCACCTGCTGGACTGTCAACTGGCTCATAGTTAGGACACAGAAAATCAAAATATGAGACGTTACCTCCACAAAGAGACCAATCACCAGTGTAGTCCCCCCAGAGATCTGTGCTGGGACCTATCCTGTTTGGCACCTATTTTACTGAAGTAAAAGCCAATACCGAAGGGATCTGACTAAGACTGCAGATAACTGCAAGCTAGGAGCCAACACTGAATCCCTAAATGACCTAGCCATCCCGCAGGAAGGTTTATGCCAAATAAATAACTGGTGCTAAAGTCATGGACTGAAACTAAATGCCATAAAATACATTATTGTATCCTTTGTGAAGTCATCTACCTCAATGGAACTACCACAATGACAATATACCCCAGATAATTGACAAAGTTGTTTGAGTTTTGGGAAATTATGTGGACAGTGACCTAACATTTGACCAACATGTGTCCACTGTTGAGGATTTCTAAGATGGCTGCACACTGATCAATAGCTTAACTTCAGCTCTCCCAGTGTAAAAAAAATGACTGAGAAAAATGAGTGTCATTGAAGCTGTTTTTTGGGCAACAATCGTTTACTGCCTAGTAAGTATGCTACCTGGATGCCAGCAAAGAAGAAATTTGGAAAACCTGAAAGAAACTCAACCAGAAAAGGTGAATAGAAAACACTCTTTTGGAAGGATTCTGCAGCTGTTCAGCAAAAACCATTTCAAGTTTTGGCTTTGATTCAAGAATAGCTTCCAGTAATTTATAAGAAAAATAAATCAAATGCACTCAGAGGTGATCGAAATAAATGCAACACTGAAGGAATATATAAACTCAAACAGCAGAAGGCTGGAAAAAATAGAAGAAGCTTTAACTATCTGTTCAGATGTACTGATAAAACTGCAAAAATCAGAGGATGAAAAAAAGAAAAAGCTATCTGAGTATGAGCCTTCTCCAGAGGAGCTGTTTCAAAAAATAGTTAGAAGACAGTGCACACAGAAAACCTGAGATTTCCTGCTATACCAGAGAAACTGGAAGGAACAGACTGTTAAGTTTATGGAAAGACAAACAAACAATTTATTAGTAACTGGTGTTACACAGCAGGACCTAACTGAAAGGCTTCATCAAATGTTTGCTCCATACTTGGCCAAGAGAAAGCAGCCACTACCTATATTAGTATAGATGGAATCAAGCCAGCAGAAAGAGTTGATCCTCACAAAACTGTGGCAGAAGGGAAAAGTATTAAAAATTGGAGACAGCACCAAATGATATTCACTGTATACCAGGCAGAAGACAAGCAAATTTATCCCAGCAATCAGGCAATGTCAAGAGGCAGGTGTGAGATTCAAGCTGCTGTATCCAGCTGTTTTCAGAGTATATTTTCCTCCTGGGGAATAGCAGATAATTTGTGATGCAGAAACAAACTAAGGAGAAAATAAAAAAAAAAAAAAAAAAAGGTTTATTTAACAAAAAGTGAACCAGCAAGCAGAATGGGACTCTGCTTCTCGTTCTTCTGACAGGACAGTTCATAGAGAGACTTTGCCAGTGATTTTTTTTCCAAATGTTCCAAAGGAAAATGCTTGAGAGAAAAAAGTACAAGAGTTGAATAGAAAAATCAGATGTGCCTTGGTCGTGAACCAGAGTCTGATGTTGGGAAATGAAGGTGAACAAGAAGAAGATCAGTAGCATTGCAATTAGTGAAAACATTGGAAATTATAAAGCATCAATCTCATTTGTGAAATATGACTTTGTAAGAAAAAGTGGATGAAAAAGAATGGAGTTTTGTTGACTTTGTTAAACTTGTGGGTAGGCTGTAAAACATATGCCCCACTTTATGTCATTAATTCAAAGGACATTAAAAGAGGAAAATATCTGTTTGTACAACAATTATTCTCATTACTATTTGTATAAAACGTTTCATGATATAAACTGCATGTTATATACAGTAAAGTAGGTTTGTATCAGTTCATAGGTGTTTACTAGGCTAACAACCACAGGGGCCTTTTTAAGCCTAGCCATGCATCCAAAATCTCTGATATGTTCTGGTACCCTTTAAAAGTATAAGCAGGGGTTTGGGAGGTGAAACATTTACAAGCAGGGGCCTGGGAGATTAAACATTTACAGGCTGGATGTGTCCATTACAGACATAGGTGCCAAACCAGGGATGACTTTTCTGTTCCCCATCCAACTGGCCAAGTTGCACTTGAATTGAATTAGGGAGGAACTCTGCTTCACATGGATAGGGAGCCTGTTCCAGAGACTGGGTAGTTTCTGGGATACATACTTGTCTCTCTAGCAGGTCCTATTTATATCACAGGAAAGGTTTAAGTCTTTAGAATAATGGTAATTCTGGTGCAGTTTGTTTTGTAGTTATGCAGGAAGTCCACCAGAGTGAGGTCTGACAGCACCCTGTATGCCAGGAATAGATCTCTTCTCAAAAGCCTGTAGGAGACAGAATACAAGGATGGGGCTTTGAGGTAAAATGTATAGAGCCTTTTACTTACTCTCTGTATTCTTTTAGTAAGGAACCTAACCTGTTAAGTTTGTCAGCAATACCCAAGTGTGGGGATTGTGTCAAATGCTTTGGCTAGGTCAGGGTAGACAGTGTGAACCATTTTGCCCTCATCCATCGCTTTGGTGACCTTGTCAAAGAAGTCCACCAGGTTGAGAAGGCATGACCTGCCCTTGATGAAACCAAACTGGATTAGGTTCAGTGTCTATTATGTAGTCAGGAGGATTTTAAATGGGGGTATCTTTTCAGTAACTGTTCTATGTTTTAAAGGTATTAAAATAAACAAGTACTTTTTAATTGTAAGAAACACAGGCTTTATGGTATAACAAGAGAAGAAAGGCTGGACAAAAGCAAGTTTAATGTTAATGCACTGTGATCTTGGGCTGCTGGGGCCAGAGTGGGGTGTAAAAGTGCACTGATTATATTATATATATAATTAAGATATTTTCTATTATTTACAAAGGTGAATGTCTTGATTAATGCCACTGACTGAAGCTATAAACAGGTGTGCTTTGCAATCAAGTAGGCTTTAAAAATAAGACAAAAATGATGAAAGCAATGATGAAAGCAATGCAAAATGCTAAGTTTCATCCACCTGCAAAGATATCACCTTGTTTTTTTTTTTTCCATTAGCAAATGTGGAAATAAGAAGTCTGCAGCTGGAAGTAGCTGTATAGTACATTCTGAGTGAAATTTACAAACATCCCTTGACAAGTATTCTTCCATGGAGATGAACTGTCTGTAGGTGCAATCAATTGATTTTGAGAATTTTGACCTTTCTTTGCTGAGGGAATTGTAAAATTTAGAGGTACAATGGCAAGCATTTCAATGAAAAATAAAGTCTGAAATTATGGGAAGTGAATAAGAGATAGCAGCCTCCTAGCAGCCTTAATACTTAAATGTATTTAATAGAACAATGAATAATTTAGCTTTTTTAAAGCTAGCCAGTGTACATTTTTTGGGGCTGAAGTTAATGTTTTCTGAAAGCTTATAAGTTGTTTTTCATATCTGGGAAGGAACAGAGATAAGAAAAGTACAGGTAGCAATTGGTGTAAGTGAGAACATATGCTGTAGCATGTGCTCTAGAATGGGTAACCTTAATTTCAGGTTAGGTAATGCCTGTAGGTGTAGCTGCTGATTTGGGCTAATTACTCCTATATGGAGGGTTAAAATTCATTTTTTCAATGCGTACATAGTTTTGCAAAATATTGTGTGTTTGTTTGAAGTTAATAGGGAATGGTGTGATTTGAAAATGTATTTAGTATTTTGTTTGAGGGCGTTCATTAAAATAAAATTTTTTGAGTATGTGACATAGGTTCAAATGGAGATGAGAAGAAACAACTGTATGAAAGATCAGCCTGTAAAACATTAGTCTGTGCATGTAGAATACTGTAATGTATAGTACTTGGGAACAATAGTTTTTTATCAAAATGGCTCTGTTATCCATATTATCTTGGAATGTAAGTGGTCTTACAGATATAGACAAAAAGGAAAGTGTATTGAATTATATTAAGAAATGCAGAGTGCAAACAGCAATGCTGCAAAGACACATTTAGAAAGAAATGAGCATGTGAATTTCACAAAGAAAGGATTTCAAAATGGATATTCAGCAGAATATCAAGGACAAAGGAAAATTTCACTAACTGCTACAAAGGCTCCAATAGTGATAGAGCTATGGTAGCAAGGGGCCATTGGCAAGGAAGCAGGATTACTCGGGAGTGTATTTATATTCTACCAATGGAGCTTAGGAAAATTTTGGGTAAAATAATCAGCTTTCAACAGGGGATATTACTTATAGGTCGGGACTGGGACTTGATTTGCAATAGTGAGGATGTATCAAAGGGGCCTAGAAGGGAAATATAACAAACAGATTTTTGAAAAATATGTATGAAAATATTTGATATGGAAGATGTGAATTCAGTAGTAGGAACTCAAACAGAAAGTACATATTATTCCCCAAGGTATAATTCCCGGGCTAGAGTAGATATATTTCACAGGAATATTTACATTTAACTGAAAGCTTCAACATACATTTAGTAAATATTTCAGGTCATGTACCAGTAAAAAATAAAATAAAATTGTAGGGTAGTAAAATAAAAATTAGACACTGGTACTTTCTCACCTACCCATTATAAAGAGAGCAATTTAAGGAATGGGTATTTAAATTATTTGAGAGTTATTATGGAAGACATAAATATCTACAGACATTATAGCTAGTGAGGGTGACAAAATGAAAATGAAGTTTAAAAGCAAGGTAGAAATAAAAGAGAAAGAGCTATGGTTATGAAGTAATAGGAATTACTTAGAGGGCCTGACAAAGGTTAATGTATTATAGAATAAGGGGAATTGGACAGAACAAGAAGAGGTGCAAATGCAGAGTGCTAAAGAGAAAATAAGGGGGTATCTGCATAATGTGCATGAGTTTAGAAAGATTTCTGTTAAACAGCTATTTTTTGATAATAACTCCAAAGCACAAACACTTCTAGCACAGTGACTCTGGGAGGAGAAAGTAGAAAGGGTTGTTGCAAATCTCAGGGAGCCTATAATAAGAAAAAATAATTACAGATCCTGTAAAGGTTTTAGAGATATTTTGGACATTTTATAAACATGTATATAAAGCAGAGAAATGTGGAACTCAAGAAAGAGCACAAATGTAAATATTTATGGAATAATTAATTCTGCCAAGGTCAAAGGCACCTGATGCTCAACAACTAACATTTAAGGTAAAAGAGAAGGAGATAAAAATGGTAATACATAATCAGCATTCAGAAAAGTCACCAGTAGCAGATGGTATTCCTAAGGAAGTTTGAAAATTAGGAGGGAAGAAAGTGATAAAGATCTGGAAGATTTTGTTTAAAGGAGGGAAAGCACAAACATCTTGAAAAAAAAACTGTTGTGGCTGTATCACCTAAGGACAGTAAAGACCCAACAGACTCAGTCTCATACACAGCCATTTCAATTTTAAACCATGACTATAAAGTGTTTCTGTCTATACTAGCTAAAAGAATGTCACATGTATTGCCAAAATTGATAGATGCGGATCAATGTGATTTTGCAGAGGGCAAGCAAAGATTTAACAACATCAGTAGGACAATGGGGTTGGGAGGGTGGTCTAATGGTTAAGGTGTTTGCCTTACAAACACAAGGTGCAGGGTTTGAGTTTCACACGGGATAATTGGCTAAGCTTAAAATGTCTCGCAAGAGCAGTTAGCTTAGTACTAATCTTTGAACCTAAAGAAAGTGTCACATTACATTAGGATGAAACGGCTAACCTTGAAATGACCTCGAGGTCTATAGCCTAGTAACCTCCTATGATCCTATAATTCTATATTTGAAGAGACTAAACAAAAGAGTAATAGAAAAACTGAGAAACTGGAAGCTTTTGTTTAAAATATGGATAGTAAAATATAAGCAGTGAAAATATTTTAGTCCCTTTAATATTATACATGGATCAGGCATATTTTCATCAATCACAAGAAAAGTTGTGGACAACAATCAAAAAAGAGTTGAAAAAATGTATCTGGGAGGGGAAGAGGGCAAGAGTTAAACTGGATAAGCTGACCCTTTAATAGAACAAGGTGGTTTAGGATTACCTGATTTAAAGGGATATTTTAGAGTTACACAGTTAAGGGTCATATATGTAGCACAAGCAGAAGGTTATAATTCAAAATGGAAAAGGGTGATGATGAAGCAGGTCAGAAGTTCAAGAAATAAAGACAGAGTGGAATTTTGGATGCATATCCTTAAGGAAAATAATAACCATACAGAAAAAGAAGTTATGTACTTACCATAACATTCCATGTGAGTTGTTTATCTCACCTTTATTCTCACTGATGGGTTTGGAGCCGATCCTCGGCTCCGACACAGCCGATAGCAAAGCTCAAGGTTTAGCAATAGCTTGAGACCAAGCCCCATATCCCATGATGCACTGCTGGAATTACCTCAGATCTTGTTTGCTGCATGTACTATATCCCTGAAAGATGTCCACTCTCCCAAAAAGGAAGAAAAATAAGAAGAATTGAACAACAGGATGATACCAGCCTCTAAGTCAACTGTCAGCCAGGTGGGGCTGGAGGAAGGGACGTGAGAATAAAGGCGAGATAAACAACTCACATGGAACGTTATGGTAAGTACATAACTTCTTTATGTGAAGTTGTTAAATCTCGCCATTTGTTCTCACTGATGGGTAGCGTCCCTAGCACCCGCAATCCTGGGTGGCTCACGGGAGTACATTTTTCAGGACCGTAGAACCAAAAGAAGCCCTGTCCCTGGGGGCCTTATCCACTTTGTAATGAGTGATAAAAGTATGAGGCTTAGACCAAGTGGCTGCAGCACAAATGTTATCAAGGGGCAATTTAGCTTGAAAAGCAGAAGATGTAGAAATGGCTCTGGTTGAATGAGCCTTTACTTTGTGTGGCAAGGGTATGTTAGCAGCTGCATGAACAAACGCGATACAATCCGATAACCCATTTTGAAAGGGTTGTTTTTGCCACTGGTCTACCTTTTCTGGCCTCCGAAAAGGATACAAAAAGTTGATCTGATTTCCTAATATCCTTAGTTCTATCAAGATAAAATCTGAGCTGTCTGTGCACGTCAAGTTTGTGCAGCATGTATTCTATTTTGTTGGAATGGTTGGGGGAAGAAGACTGGCAACTCAATGACCTGATTGATATTAGACTTCGAACAGACTTTAGGCAAAAAGGAGGGATTTCTTCTGAGAGATACTCTATCAGCATGAAAAATCATATAAGGGGGTCTGATAGACAATGCTTGAAGTTCTAACACTCTGCAGACAGAGATAATGGCCACTAGAAAAATGGTTTTGATGGACAGAAATTTGAGATCTTAAGATGATGCTGGTTCAAACAGGGGGGAAATTATTTGAGATAGCATAAAATTCAAACTCCAAGGAGAATAAGGAGTCTTCACTGGGGGCATCATGTGAAAAGTACCTTTGAGAAAAGCCTTAGATAATTTATGGGCCATAATATTTAAACCATCAATTCCAAGGTGGAAATTGAATACAGCAGCTAACTGAACCTGAACTATAGCAGCTGCTGCTCCCTCCTTAAAAATCATAGTAAAAAAATCTAGAATGGATGACATTGGAGCTTGAAAGGGGTCAATTTTTTGTTTGCCAGCCCAAATGGAGAGCCTTTTCCACTTACTGCGATATCATTTTCTGGTGGAAGGCTTATGGGAAGACAATAGAATTTGTCTTTTGTCGTATGACAGGGAATGAAGCCTGGCTATATGAGGAACTGGATCAGCCAAGCAGTTAGCTTCAGTGACTGCAATGAAGGATGAAGGTCCCCTGATGGGTGTGTCAGCAGATCTGGAACTGGGTCCAGGATCCATGGATCCTCCAGCAGGTGATGGTGAAAAAAGGGAAACCAAATCTGTCGAGGCCAATGGGGGGCTATAAGAATGACAGTCCTTCCCAGTGACTTTGCTTTCTGTAAAAATCTGGGTATCAATGGGATTGGAGGAAATGCATATAGGAGACCCGGAGGCCAATCGTATACGAGTGTGTCTCTAGGGGGATGTCCCGGAGGTGGTATCAGGGCAAAGTAGTTTCTGCATTTGGTATTGATATGACTGGCAAAAAGGTCACAGCAAGGCTGGCCCCATTTGTGGAAAATCCTGTCCGCAATGTCTTGGTTGAGAGACCACTCGTGAGGCAACAAGATTGCCCTGCTCAGCTTGTCCGCTATCATGTTGGATTTCCCCGGGATGTGTGTTTCTAACAGAAAACACTGGGATGACACAGCCCATTGCCATACTCTGAGGGCTTCTCGACAAAGGGGGTAAGATTTGGTTCCACCCTGTTTGTTCAAGTATCAGACCACTGACATGTTGTCTGTCTGAATTGCAATTGTCCCTAGAGGAAGAGAGTCCTGAAAATACTGCAACGCCAGAAGTTCTGCTCTCATCTCTAGAACACTGATATGCAGATGTGACTCTTGATCCGTCCATGTGCCTTGGGCAGTCTTTCCCTGAAAATCCACCTCCCACCCTATCAGGGAAGCGTCCATGGTCACAGTGGCTACTGGGGGGGAGCACAGAGGGTCGTCCCACTGTGACATGAAGAGACATCAACCACCACTGGAGGTCCCTCTTGCATGAGTTTGTGATGAGGATCATGTGGTTCATTGGTAAATCCTGGTAAGACCACTGGGTGAACAGAAGCCATTGAAGAATCCACATATGCAGCCTTGCGAGAGGAATGGCTAATATTGCTGCCACCATCAAACCTAGTACTTTCAAGACCTCTGCGGCTGGAGCTCTGTTCTTTGAAACCAATGAGGCGATGTTCTGGCGAAGAAGTGAGACCCTTTCGGCTGGAAGACGTAGAGTGGTGGTTGAGGTATCTACTCTGCTCCTATAAAGATGATATGCTGCGATGGCGACAAGGCAGACTTTTCGAAGTTGACCGTAATGCTTAATTGGTTGCAGAGTGTCAGAGTGGATTCCGTTGCCTGAATCAGTTGATGCCTGGTGGTGGAGGTAAGGAGCCAATCGTCTAGGTATGGAAACACCAGGAATCCTAGACGCCTCAGGTGAGCCGTGACCACCGCCATGCATTTGGTGAACACTCCGGGGGCTGTAGTGAGACCAAAGGGCAGGGCTTGAAACTGATAGTGATTGGCTCCCAGCCGGAAACGCAGGTGATCTCTGGAGTGTCTGTCCATCTTTATGTGGTAATACACGTCCTTGAGATCGATGAAGCACATCCAATCGCCTTTCCCTAAAAAGGGAATTATGGACTGAAGAGTGACCATTCGGAACTTCTCTTTCTTCACAAATTGGTTGAGTCTGCTGAGGTCCAAGATAGGTCTCCAGTCCCCTGTTTTCTCTGGAACCAAAAAGAATCTTGAGTAAGTTCCGAATCCTGTTTGGTCTGCTGGGACTGGCTGGATGATTCTTTTTTCTAGCAACTTGTGGACCTCTATAGTTGCTTGTTCCATGAAACTGGGTGGAACGTCTGGGATTCTCTTGACAGGAGTAGGGGGGAAGAGAACGGTATGAAATACCCTCTGGAGATGATGCTTTGTACCCAGGTATCGGATGTTATGTCCAGCCAGGCTTCTGGGTATAAAGACAAGCGACCCCCGACTGCCTCCAGAGCAGGACAGCTGGGCCTTCTTTCAAGAGTGCTGGCAGAGCTGACCAGAGAATTGGCATCTGTCACCCTGCTGTTGCGGACCCCCTCTGCCACGCGGGTGGCATCTTCCATTATAACCCCCTCCTCTGCCTCTAGAGGGGGTTTCACGATGTGTGTCCTGAAAAGCTCCTTGGGCTTTTTGGAACCACATCTTTCCACCCCTAGGGCCTTTGGGATAAGGCTGAGTAGGGGTAGAAAAATGGACTCCGACGACAGACAGAGTCTTTCCTTCCTGCTCACACCTGGTCAAAGTTTCCCTTACCTTGGGCCCAAACAAGGATGAGCCATCAAATGGGGTGTTGATAAAAGAAGACTTGAAGGGCTCTGCGAAGGAACAGAGAAGCATCCAGGCATGTCTACGCACAGCAGTGCCTGAACATGCGGCCCTACTTGAACCATCAGCTGCGTAAGATATGAGACGCATGGACGAGTTCACAATCAAGTTTAGAGTAGCGAGCTGGTTGGTAACTTAGTCAGAAACCCCTGCAGCTACCGTACCCTGGAGAGTATCTCCTAGGTCTTTCAGGAGATCTTTTTGCAGTCTGGTGAAGTGGGTTAAATAGTTCAGTGATCAAAGAAAAAAAGTCGCTGAACTATACGTGTGTTTCCCGTATCTATCCATGATCTTAGAATCTCTGTTAGGAGAATGGATAGATGAGGAAGTCTCAGACAGTTCCTTCTTGGTGGCTGCTGCCACCACCATGGCATCAACAGGCACTCCCTTAGTCAAAAAAGGTTTATCCACGGGGCAGAAATAAACTTATTTGGCCTCCGAGGGACAGGTTCCATGGACTCCGGCGACTCCCACACCTTACGAGAGATCAGATCCATGAGCTCGTCATAAGGTGGAGACACCCAAGAGGTGAAAGGTTGAGACCCAAAAGCTTTCAGAAGCCCTGACTCATCCTCAGTACGGCTTTTGGACTGCTAATCACCCCTCTGCCTAAGGATCTCTAGTATCTCCACAAAGGAGATATCCTCAGCGGGGGATCGAGGGGACCCTTTTGACATCCAAGTCAGTGTCAGATGTCAAAGACTCTTGTGGGGAGTCCAAGAGTCTCCTCTTACATAACCTCTTCCTGGGGACCTCCTCAGCGGGAGCCTCTGGAGAGGTCCCGGAAGAGCAAGGGGTGCCCTGTGGGGCTACCTGAGGCTCAGGGTCTCTACACTTGGGTTGGCTGATGGAAACAGAAGCAGGCACAGGAGCTTGAGGGGAGGAGGAACCCGGACCTGATGCTGAAGATGTCCTTGGAGACATGACTCTCCAAATAGCTTTTAAAGCACCATGGTTCCAATGAGAAGGAGTAGACAGACCTGAAGGAATCGCCTGATCCTCCTGCATCGAGGCCATGGGCTCCGAGCCCGAGGTAGGAGCCGAGCTCATCCAATCCGAAGCCCCGAGAGGAAGAGTCGGCACCGATAAGTTGGTATGACTACCCTCACTGGACCCGACAGGAGAGTGTCAGCTCCTAAAGTCCCCGGTCAGCGCCGAGGACGTCCGAACAGATGGAACCGAAGATACTGGGACAGGTCTTGACTCTACAGGATCAACATACATCAGGTTGACCTCATCCGGCTCTGAAGGTTCGGTACAGCTCGGAGGAGGAGCAGTCACGTCCAGGGTGATGGTCTTCGGTTCCGACTGAAGTGTCGGAGCCGACAAGAATTTGGGAAGGCCTGGTGCCGGTAAGAGCTTCTGCACCAACCAGCCCATATCCAGATCAGAGAGGCTGACAGAAGACTTCGACAAATGCACAGACGGTGCCGTTTGAAGTAAGGGAGATGAAGAAGTCTCAGAGACCAGCTCCAAGGCTGTGAGCTGGCTCCAACAGGGACACTCGGCTCCGATGTCAGTGGAACAGATGGCCTTGAATCATCCATTTTCTTGGCCTTTTTAGATCCCCTGGAATTCGCAGAAGATTTTGAAGACTTAGAAGACTTGCTGGCACCATCCTGGTCACTGAAAGCTTCAGAGAAAGGGTGTTTAAGCAAGCCTCAATCCACCAATTTTCTCTTCCTTTCTAACAGCACTCTGGAAGAGAAGGAATGACAAATACTACAAGATTCTTGTAGGTGCTTCGCACCCAAACAGTATACACACTGAACATGCCCGTCAGTGACTGATATCTTTTGCCCACAGTCTGGACATTTTTTTGAAGCCAGACTTAGATTTCTCTCTAACTTCAGATATAATTAAGCTAATGCTTAAACTCTAAGACAACTAAGTAAATATGAAACAGTTTTAACACACTGAACAACGCCCAAAAAAGCCACACTATAAGATAAGGATATATAGAAACTGACAAGACTATCTAATAAACTCTATAACAACTATCCACTAAAGGCCAAGGCCAAAAACTAACAGCAAAAATGCCACCAACTCAAACGGGCCAGAACTGTTAATAAGGTAAGGGGCTAAAAGTCTAAATCACACTAAAGTAGTACTAAACTAACACTATAAGAAATATAGAAAAAAGTTTGTAAAAACTTGCCAATAGATGAAAACAGTCTCAAGCAACTTTGGAAACCAAGAGATCCGTGCCTTGGCAAACTACATCTGAGGTAATTCCAGCAGTGCATCATGGGATAAGGGGGCTTGGTCTTGAGCTATTGCTAAACCTTGAGCTTTGCTATCGGCCGTGTCGGAGCCAAGGATCGGCTCCGAACCCATCAGTGAGAATAAATGGCAAGATTTAACAACTTCGCATTATTATATTCATAAAGTAGCAGAAAGTATTCTAAGAACTAAACCAACACGAAAATGGAGAAAGGAGATTTTACCAATAGGAATGACTGCATGTAAGTGTACAGAAAATAGGCAAAAGGGGGCTGGAATTTACTGTAAAAAACTGGCAAATGAACCAATTTATTGGCAGCAAATAACTATTCAGGAAAAAGTAATAGAGTGGAATGAGGCTAAGAAGACATTTGGACGTTAGGCTACAGACTGTCTTTCCTATCAAGATTGATATCAGAGTATAGGAAAATGGAAATAAATAGGGGACTCAAGTAGAAATCTGCTCTGATGTGGTTTTTACTTGAATCTAGAATGGAAGCTGCTGTTAAAAGGGGATAATTAGTAGGGCATATAAATTATTGCATAATAACTATAAGAATCAATCAGAGGATGTTATAAAAGTTTGGAAGAAAGGCTGGGAATGGAATTTACAAGAGAACAATGGGAGAACATGTGTGTGGCTTCCAAGTATGCAGTAAACTCCAGAAGGTTTAGGATCTTTGCTTGGAAGTGTTTGCACAGGTAGTTTAATACTCCAGGCAGGCTTCAAATAATTTTTCCTCAGATAGCAAATGCTGGAGGTGTGATACGGAAGAAAGAGATAACTGGAAACGTGTTTTGGGAGTGTAAAGAGTTTGCAGATTTAAAAAAAAAAAATTCCCTACAGAGTACTCTGTCAGAATTACTGAGCGAGCAAATGACTGTAATACAGATATGATTTTTTTGAGCTAAGACACAAGATATGAATCGTCTAGACATAGTAAGGCCTTATTAAGTTTAATTCTGTTGGTTGCCAAAAATGTAATTACTAGAAAATGGAATCAAAGTCTAAAACAACTGCATTTGAAATAGTGAATATTATAAAAGAGATAAAAAATAAAAGCGGGATCTTTAGAAAAAGGAAGAAGCAAATTATATAGAAATAAATGGAAACCGTGGGAACAATATATGCAGAATAATTTTCAGAAAGAGTGAACTTTAAGGGAAGGCAGGAATTCCGCAATTTATATATTGTTGGACTGATGGGCAGCCACGGCGGTGCAGTGGTTAGCGTTGTCACCTCACAGCAAGAGGTTCTCTGATTCGATCCTTGGCTGGGGCGCCTTCTGTGTGGAGTCTGCATGTCCTCCCTGTGGTTGTGTGGGTTTCCTCCGGGTGCTCCGGTTTCCTCCCACATCCCAAAGACATGCTATAGGTGGATTGGACATGCTAAACTGGCCCTAGGTGTGAGTGCATGTGTGTGTGTGCCTTCTGTGGAAGGTTGGGCGCCGGGCTGGCAACTCAACACCGTAAAACTCCACTGCCAATCATGAGCAGACAGGTGATCTGCTGTGGTGACCCCTAACCGGAAAAAAGCCAGAAGAAGATATATTGTTGGACTGATGATAACCTCAAAGGAAGAAACGATACTTGATGTATAATACATGTAAATGGAAACTATGTTAGTATGATTTGTCTTCTTTTGTGTTAATGATATTTGCCTATGTCTTAAGTGATAATTTAATAGTTTTTTTTAAAAAAAATATGTCTATTGTTGTAAGAAAGTCCTATATTGTACAACTTGTAAAAAAGGGATTGTGTCTGGATCTTTGTCCTGCTTTACTCAACCCTCTTCAGGCCTGTCACTGAGTATAATGCTCCCTTTGGCATTTTCTGTCCAGACATGTGCAATGACTGTAATGCTCACAGAGATGCCTTACTAAAAGGATACAAGGCCTAAACAACATGTCCTACATGGACCAAATCAAAGCTCTGTCATTATACTTAGTATTCTAAAAACTGCTAAGAGGTGATCTGTATCTGGCATACAAGGCATTTGCTGACTCAATACTGATGGGTTTACTGCACATCAGCAAGTCAAACGGCATCAGAAATACTCAGTTTAGGAAGGTAAACCACTTCTGCAACATCAACAGAATGGTTTAGAGAGACAGAGGTATATCTCGCAGAGAATGTCACTGCTATGGAACAGACCCCTTCCGCATAAAAAAAAAAAATCAGAACTAACCATATTCAAACATAACTTAGATCTACAGATGGGCAACAGAAAATTATCTCAAGACTGCTCCCTGTACTACTAATTGACAGAAGCAGCTCCTAAATACTTAAAAGCAGTTATTCCTGTTGAGAAGACAAAAACAATGAGTGAGAAGGTCACTGAAAAACCAATAAATAATAACTAAATGAAAACTCCAGCAAAGCTATAACTTCCACTGAGTGACCTCCCAAACCTCTTGAATCAGAGGCACATGGGATATATGCAAATGATCCTTATGAACATCAGGTGTTTCAGCTCAATGGCAATTCTGAATGCCCATGACTTGTTTCATCATTTTACTGGATGATGCGTCATTTTACTGGATGATGAAACAAGTCATGGGCATTCAGAATCGCCAATGAGCTGAAACATCTGATGTTCATAAGGATCATTTGCATATATCCCATGTGACTCTGATTCAAGAGGTTTGGGAGGTCACTCAGTGGAAGTTCTAGCTTTGCTGGAGTTTTCATTTTGTTTTTCCTATTGAGAAGACAGGAAAATTAAGATTTGGAGAAAGTATACTTCCCTAGTACATAGGCAGTTGAACTAAGCTCTTCTGCTTTACTGTCTTAGAAAGATCAGGTAAATCTAAACTGATCAGTAAAGGATATGGGCCGCAGAGCACACAGATGGGGTTTCATGCCTTTGGTCATGTGCTTGAGACTTCATGCCTTTGGCTATAAGCACATATGAGAAAGTGACAGAAAATAACATGTTAATATTCATCTTCACTATATAACTACATCATCTTAATATTCTCGTGATGTATCACCCATTCTAATATGAGTTATGCTTAGGGTTGTCACTTACTTAGTTTCTCAAGTGGGAAATTTTACACAATGAAAGATTTTCAGTGCAGAGGCCGCGGTCTCACTTCATAATTAAAATAGCTTCAGTACTACAGAAATTTAGCATTATTCATAGTGTCATATCATATCAAGGTGTTTCAGATAAAATATAGGGAATGATGGAAAACAGCTGTTTTACTAAAATCTCAAAAACATTTATCATTTTCCTGTTTTTTTTTTCTGCAGGAGACAGATAGCTAGTTAGGACTGTATTGTGAAATGATGGATAGGTGATAACTCTAGGTATGCTGTGTGGGACAATACAGTACAATAAATATTGAATTGTTTGTCTTTTGTTCACTGCAGGAACTATGTAAGAATCTTGTTTTAGGTTGTTATTTTTCTTCTGTACAGCATTATACATGTTGAATGTGGCACTTTTGCGGAGTTATGCTGTCGCTCAATATGTTGTTTTGTTGAATATAGTTTTAACTGTACACATGGAGAGCATTGATTTACTTTACGTTTTGTTTCACTAACAAATGATGTTTTGCTATGTGTTTTTGGAGCTGTCATTTACTGAGGAGAATAAAAAGGCTGTAATTTGTCTTCACTACTTTTTAATAATGCAGCTGCTACTCACCATTCCAAATGTGATTAAAATATTGCATCATAGTAAAGTAATGGTTTGCATGGCATAATATGCACTAAGCAATATACTTTCTATAGGCTATATTTTAAGGGCTACATAACTGTTGTGCACTAACATCATACATAGAGAGTGCAGGCATGCTACCACACAGTGACATGCTGCTTCATGCATTAAGCAGGCTAGGTCATGAGTTCTGATCCAGCTTGGGAAGCATAATGCGAGACTTGTGGTTCTGAAATTCAAATGTAGCTATCCTTTATTTTATGGATTCTCATATTTATTTATGACCATTGTATATCATGCATATACCAGATAATTTTAGGCCACCAAGCGACAATAGAGACACTGCATCAAAATGATGAATAGAAAGCTTTGAGACTATATAGTTCTTTTATTGGAAATGCACCTTTTATGGCAGCAAGCTACTGCAAGTCTTATTGATCTGCAGAGGATTTACTGCAGGTAAAACTATCACCCAAACAAAATAATTGCAGTAGTATCCATCAGAAACATGGACTTCCAGACCTCGGGCAGACTTTAGTTCGGCAGTTTCACGTCACTCAGATATTGGGAAAATGTACCTTTACCAGAATTCTGAATTTAAAAGTCATTTCTAATCCTACCTTTCATTTACCACTCTGACATCTGACTTCTTCCTTATGATAAGAATATTATTTATTCTGAAGTTAATAAGTAGCCCAATGGTTTTCTTACACAATCCCAGTAAATTAACTTACCTCTTCTGTTTCGTTTCATATCAGTAATCTCATTGCACACAAGGAGCTCTGATTCATTACTGTTTCAAAAATTAGCATTAGCAAAATGGGAGTGATCAGTTTCACAGCTTTCTGGATCTTTTCTGCATACTTGACCAATGCATGTGAGTACATTACTTTTACAGAATTACACACGTTCAGTGATGTGATGTATCCCTGTCTATTTTAATTAATATATATTTGATTCAGAAAATTAATACTTTGATAAGATGTTTTTTTGAGAATCTGATATTATAATAAAATCAGAGCCTAAAATGGCTAAAAAATATTTTTCCTCTTTTCAATAAAATGCAAATGTATATTATTTATACAAGGATAGATTTAGAGTGTATGATATTAGCTAGTTAGCTATTAGAACTGCAGGTTCTTTTCATGGACATATAAAAGAAGCATTTGGGGAAGAAACTAATGATTTGAAATGGATTAAATACATCAGAAGACTAGCGTTAGCAGAGTTGCCAGGAGACATGCATTGCCATCAGAAAATTGATATTTATAGAGTAAAATACATCTCTTACTGGAAAATGTATACTGCCTCATGAACAGGGCCACTGGTTTATGATTATGATTCTAAAAAAATGATACTCTATTATCATGAGGTGAAATTTGAGAACTACAAATTTTGAAGTGTAATTTTCAGTCTTTACTATGATTCCATTATAACTACGTGTGTGTGTGTGTGTGTGTGTGTGTGTGTGTGTGTGTGTGCGCGTGTGTGTGTCTCTGACTTTGAGTGCGCACATTTGTATATATGTAATTGTATGTTGTGTGTGTGTGTGTGTGGGCGCGCGCGCATTTGTGTGTTTTTGCAAATTTAACTCTCATTCTTAGCACAGAGCACCCAATAAGCAAAATGACAGTATTATAAGTATTAAAAAGTATATGAACTACAAAATATGATGAATGAGTGCTTAGCTAAAAATGCTGAATTCCCTACAAGGTAAGGTCTTTTTTTCAACATTTTCAAAAAGGAAAACAAGACAATGTGCTCCATTTAAAGAAAATGCATGCTCCTCAGCCTTCCTTGAAAGTTGTATATCATGTTGCTTGAAAAGGGAATCAAATGTATCTGATAAAAGTAACTCAGACTGAGGAAGAGCAAAGTAGTTTTGTTTTTGGTTTTAAAACAATACATCAACATTTTGTTCTTGCATAAATATTGGTGAATTCATGAATATTCACTAATATGGCTTTACATGAGCTACTGTTTCATGGACCTGAATAATGTACAAGATTGTTCACTCCTGAATATCATGTAGGAGGTGGACCATTACAGAGTCCCAGAGCCACTGATAACTGACATTAAACCCCTTTATTTGGGGAACAAAGGTTGTGTCTGTATTTTTTTCATGTAAAGCTGAATACTTTCAGAGTGCACTTAAGACTCTTCCATGGGTATATTTTGTTTTTTCTACTGTTAATTACTTCGATGTGCAGGATATTGAGTCACAGAACATATACTGAAGAGAAAGGCATTATAAGAGATCTGGGAACGTAGGTTAATAGCAACCTCTCTTGATCACCACACTGCCACTGTGGTCAGAAAGTCCTTCTATGTGGCACATTTCATTACTGAGGGTTTTGCATCCAGGAAGAAGGAGGTCATTGTCTCCCTCTACTCTTCCTTCATTAGGTCATTCATCAAGTACAATGCCCCATTTGCCATGTACCTCACTAGACAGCTGCAACAACTGGAGAGGCTGCAAAGGTACCTCACAAAGAGGATCATAGGCCTTAAACACTTGTCCTATATGGACAGACTTAAAAAAACTCCAACTATTTTCTGTCCCATATCGCCTACTCAGAGGTGATCTCTATTTAACTTACAAAGCTATGTATGACCTAGCTCTGTTAGAAATGCTACATCTAAAGAAATCCCAATCCCTGCACACCACACACTCCAGAGACCTCAACCTCATTACCACAATCAACAGAATGTGCTGGAGGGACAGGTTCATAACCCAGGGACTGCCCATGCTATGGAATAGACATCCCATACATGTAAAACAGAACACCTCACTGGCCCTCTTCAAGAGAAATCTTGATGAGTGGATGGGAAATAGAAAATTCACCCCAGGGATCACTCCAGTGGCTCTACTCGACAGAAGCACTGGAAACTAAGGTCGGGTGGCACGATGCCAGGGTAATCGTACGGGCTAGGCTTGTAAAGGCCCCAGGGCCTTTAGCCTAGTACACACCTATGAACCTATGAATCCAATTTAGGGACATAAAGACTTGTAGATGATGTTGTATCCCTGGCCAAAAGTGACTGTGATCTCATACAGGAGCAGTTCAGTCATGAGTATGAAGTGGTTTAAATGAAAATCAACACCTTCACCTCAGAACTCATGACTCTCTGTCCAAGAGAAGACTGGATTGCTCCCTATAGATAAAAAGGGAGTAGCTGTACAAGTAAAGTAGTTTAAATATCTAGGGGTCTTGTTTTTGAGTGAGGATAGATGGGATTTGAAAACTGACCAGGTGATAAGTACAAAGGTCAGCAGTACTGCAGACATGGTGGTAGGGGGGTAGCAACAGCTGAGCCATAAGACAAAGTTCTCAGTTTACCTGTCAGTGTATGCTCCCCTCCACATCTGTGTTCCCAGACTTTGTATAGTACTGAATGCTTAAGCTCATGAATACAAGGAAGAGAAATTAGGTTCCTTTTAAGGTTGATGGGCTTACCATTAATGGCAGACTGTGGAGCTCAGTAATCTGGAAACTCCTCTCTCCCAGGTATACAGGATTCAGTTGATGTGCTTTGGACACCTACTGTAGATGTCTCTGGGCACCTCCTCTGGGAGGCATACTAGGCATGGCCCACTGGTGGGAGGCCCTACGGCATACACAAAACATGTTGGGGTGATTGTATCAATCAGTTTTATGGAAAAGCCTGTAGATTTCACAGGATAAGATGGAGATAGTGCAGTATGTTCTGCCCTGCTAAGTTTCTTATCACTATGATCCTCCCCAATGCAAATCAGGTTGGAAAATAGATGGAGAGACACGTGTGTGTGTGTGTGTGTGTGTGTGTGTGTGTGTGTGTGTGTGCATGTGTGTGTCTGTTTTCTTATATATGTCTGCATATAGTATTATATGCATACATATATAAGAAAACAGATACAAACACGCACACAGATGTATGCATATAGTATTATAATATATAATATATGGTCCTTAGACAATCTACTTACATAGTTAACAAATGGAAAATAAAAAAAAATACATGCACATATCTATATCTGCATCTATAGCTGTAGCTATATCTATATCTATAGCTATAAATGAGTGTGTAATAACAAACAGCGTAGGCAAACTATATATAGGTATATATAATGCTTCCCTCTAAATGATCAACATATTAAAAATTGAAACTACAAAAGGTCGAATCCAGTACATAACAGCTAAAATACCAAAACTTAACAGAGTGAAAGAGTGACACTTTCTTCTTCCAATCCATTAAGTCTACCACCAGCTGCAGCCATGCATTGTCAGAATAGTGTCAGTATTATAGGAAGTATTTTTCTAAGGTCAGGTTTTGGGTTGGTGTAAAGGGCAGGGTTAGCGCATATCTGTAAGATGAAGATGGGGGACAAAATCATAGAATAGGATCATTGGAGGTTACTAAGCTAACAGCCCTAGAGCCTTTTTCAGCATAGCCATTCATGCCCCGAATTTCCCAATTATCAATGACCATGGGCTAGAATTGCTTTGGTATATGTCTGTAACTTAGGGCAACTACAAACTACCCCTGTCCATAAGGGTCACAGGTGACAAGTCAGGGCTGAAATTACGATTTCACATCCACTGGTCCAAACTGCATTGGAGTAGGTTTGAATAGGCTCAGGGAAGAGCTCTGCTTCACATGAATAGGGAGTCTGTTCCAGAGAAGGGGTAATCTCTGAGACACATTCCTATCTCTCCAACATATTTTGTTTATGTCACAAACAAGTTTTAGATCCTTAGATTGTGTAATTCTAGTGCTGTTTGTTTTGTTAATGCAGAGCAGATCCATCAGGTTTGAATTGGGAAATGCCTTGCATGTTAGGCATAGAGCATCCCTCAGTAGACTGTAGGAGACCAAGTACAGTGACAAGCCTTTGAGGTGGTTCCCATAGGATATATTATTTAAACTCTGTATTCTTTTAGTGAGGAACCTCTCTGGCTGCACCAGTTGTTGCCTGGTCAGGTACATGCCAAAGGGTGCACTGTACTTGATTACTGGTCTAATGAGGGCTGAATATAGTGGGACTATGATCTCATTAGATCTGAAATATCTACTATCTTTGAATCCCTACTATCCCCTTATCTTTTGTTTTATATGATTCCCATAATTAATACTCTGATTCCTGCATCGAAGCACAGCCTTCTAGCAATTTAGTCCACTCCTCCCCTACCCCACCCCTTCAGTTTGTCTGCCAGTCTCCTATGAGGTTCTGAGTCAAAGATTTTATTGTAGTCAAGATACACAGGACTGACTGGGTTTCCTTTGCCAGTTCACAGTTTAAGCTACTCATGCAAATTAGTCTGGTTGAACTGACATGCCATGTGTTTCACAAACATATGCTGGTATTTACCATTTTGGGTGTTCTTTTGCTGAGAAACCAATTGGCCTTTCCCTCAATGTCTTTTCTGTGCCTCTCCCTGTTAGAAATGTCAGACTTACAGACCTGTAGTTTCCTAGATCAGTTCTAGCATCCTTTTTTGGAGGGTTACCATCATCTCTAGCATCCAGTCTTCTAGAAGTTCTTCACTATTATGTGACACGTTAAAGAGTTCTGTCATGTGTTCTTTGAGTACACACCAAAGATTCTTTATGCTCCTGGAGGACTTTGCTTTCGGGACCCTTTACTTTTTCCTTTCTTCAACTTCCCTTAGCATGTGACTGCCTGGAAGATGTCCTCCCTCTTTCATCCTTTCCATCACAACTTGTACTCATTCCTCCTCCCCAAAAGTAAAGATGGAAGCAATTCCTTAAGTGAGTTTTGTTCTCTTTCTCATTCCTTCTGTACTGTTTCTGCTCTTTGACCCACTGTTGCAGCTCTGTTTTGACCTTCCTTGTTTCTGTCACATGTTAAGAATCTTTTATCTTTCTCTCTCTCTATTCATGTACTAGTTCTTTTTCTTGATTTGTAGCCCTTTTGATATCATCATTTTATTTTTGTCTCTGCTCTCTTACACTCTTCTTTAACTTGGGAAATGCCCTTGCAGTAACAGCCTACTTAAACCCATCTGTTTCTTTTCCCTGCTTAATCTTGCTATTTAATTTCCCAGAGGTGGCTGTGATCTCTAGATTATAAAGGAGCAGTTCACTCATGAGTATGAAATGGTTCAGATGAAAATCAACAACTTCACCTCAGAACTCATGACTCTCTGAATGTAAACTGTGGACACAGAATGACACAGTGGATGTAAGGGAACGTGCTAGATAGGGTAAAATATCTGGCATTGTACCTATAAAAGCAAAAATGAATGAGTCTGCGACCTAGAAGTAAAAGTTTTCCTGAAAAACGAAGTCAGTGCAATGGTCTGGTTCACAATGGCAGAGGAAAGGTTTGCTTTCAGGACCTTTAACTCTTTAACTTTCCCTTCTTCAACTTGCCTTAGCATATTACTGTCTGGCCGATGTCCCCCCTCTTTCTTTCTTTCCATCACAACTTGTACTCATTCCTCCTCCCCAGATGTAAAGATAGAAGCAATTCTTTTTCTCATTCCTTCTGTACTGTTTCCACTCTTTGACCCTCGGTTGCAGCTCCTTTCTTATCTTTGTCTAGAGATTATTAACTATACCGCTTTTTGCCACAAGATGTCACTATGAATGTTGGGATAGGTAATAAGAATACAGGCACTTTAATATGTAATAAATGTTGTATTTGTAAACATATAGTAAATACATTTTCTAGAATTAATAACATCAGGTTTTTTTCTAAAGATGTATATACGTGTAATACCGAGGGGGTGGTTTACGCTTTGAAATACAACTGTAATTTGTATTATATAGGTGAGACAGGTAGAGCTTTTAAAACTCGCCTTCAAGAACATATTCGTGACAACAAGAATAAAAAGTTGGAAAGTCCTTTAGGTAGTCACTTTGCGTTGGTACATAATGCTGATCCCAAAAATTTAAAAGGCTGCATTTTAGAAAAAGCCGAAGTATCTTTAGGGGAATGTGCAAATGTAAAGAATAAGCTGTTAAAAAAGGAAACTTTTTTTATTTTAAAGTATAACACTTTGGAACCCTTTGGATTAAATATGGAATATGATTGGAAATATGTGATTTGAATAATTGGATAATTGTTTAATTGCTGAGATGTATAGGGTATTTAAGGGGAAGTGCAAATGTTGTATTTTAAACTCTTGGAAGACCTGGTGCAGAAGCGCTAAGTTTGTAATAAAATTGCTGTTCTGTAGGTCTGTGACTTTGGTTGGTTGTTTTTTTATTAACTATACTAATCTTCAATTTCCCATTTCAGTCACGGAAGGTTGCTCAATCTTACTGTATCCTGTTTTCTCTGCAGTTTCTCACTTTAGTTTTGTTTGATTGCTTGTTGTCACCCTCCCCCATGCAGAACTACATAAACTGCATGATCAGAATTGGCCCAGGCAATTTTACTTCTAGGTCTTCAGCCTCCTCATTCTTGTGAAATACAGTGTCCAATATTTTATCCTACTTAGTAAACTTCTTGTATTAGCAAAATGAATAATCGCTGCATCTGCAAGAATTACAACTGCTTGAAACATGAACGTGTGAAATTATATCCTAGAATTCAGTTAAATTTAATTTATAAGTTTTCCAGAAAAGAAAGTACTCAAAACAGAAAAAACAAAACTGCATATAGGAAACAGGCAAAATACTGATGCATTCCTTCTACAGTACAAATTAAGAATATTCACAAACTTTAAAAACAGTTTTTCAAGAGGGTAAATTCTCTTGTTCCACCCACAATCCAAACCACAACCAAATATTCTTACTCTAAGATGTCTGAAGCTGACAGAAAGAGCAAAATACAAATGTACACAATAAACGCATTGCACACTTCCTCCAAAGTGATTCAAACATGTGATGAAAATAAAGTCTGCCGGTGACAGAAACAATGTTTCTTACATGATGGAATACAGGAGGGTTGCCACTTAACAAAGAAATAGAAATAATTCAGCAAATTTAAACTAACTGTTGTGGAACTGAGGCTGTTTTCACAACATGCATTAATGAACATGCCCGGATCTTCAGAGGCATACATATGTTTCAATCTAATCACTCAAGCAAAAATCTCATTAAGCAATTTTGATCCAATAAATATATATCAGCAATTATATTTGTTTTACTCTTTTCCCTGATGCCTGTCAGTCATCCGCTCTCTCCTCACCAGTCAGCCAATTCATTCCCAATCACTGGGGGTGAAAGTTGAGTTGGAGGGTTTGTCATTTAGTCAGACATTTTGATGGTTGAGGGTTTTCTACTTTTAGTTCGACCATGCTCATGAATGTCTGGCTTGCAGAATTACAGGAGGATGTACAATGGGCTGTCTGTATTAGTTGTCCCTACCTTCAGCAGGAAATGTTGCCAGCAAGCAGCTTTGTCTCTTCCCCTCAGGCATGGGTAGTAGTTTCTCTTGTGTCCATCAGAAAATCCCACTTCCCCATGTGCTCCCCAAGCATCCGCTGCCATCTACATTTCCCTGGGAAAAGTGAATAGACCACACCTCTTCTTTTCTCTCCCTTCCTATCTGGCTCCTCCAGTGCCAGGGCCACTAATGAATTCCAGTTACCTGGGCTGCAATATGGGCTCTTTCCCTGTGTGCTGTAAACTGGGCTTTGTTTCAGCATTTATGATTCCTGCACACATAGTACAGTATAAGACACATTTTATCCAGGTTAGATATCTCACTAATAAAGACATCAGTCAACATAAAGCCAACCACCTCACAGAATCTCCTCCTACTCTCCAACTAAACCATATAAAATTCTGGAGATTGGTTAACAAGATATCAAGATATGTCTCAGTTGGTAACTTTCCTTTTAATGAAATAATCTCCTCAGCCTCCATTTCACTCTCACTCCCAAACTTTCTAGAAGAATTTTCATCACTCCCCACTATCACAAATCTTGGCTTCAGCTCCACCATGTATGACACAGCCCCTTCCCCATACCCACTGACCCCACCATATTACTTCAAAAGAATAAGGCACAGAGATGTAGTCCAGTTTGCTAAACAAAATCCCTTTGTGATGCTCCAATAGGGGCTGATGGCTTTCATCTTTGGTTCATCTCTCTCTCTCTCTCTCTCTGTCAAGAGTATCTCACCTTCTTCTCACCCATGTGTTTAATACCTGTATCATGCTATCTTAGAGGAAGACATCCCATTCTAAAATCATCCAAAAAAGCCCAGGCAAATGATTTCTGCTCAGTATCCATTCTTTCCAACCTTGGCAAAATATTTGAAAAGCTGATTTATATCAGTCTCAGAAGTACCTATAGGCACACAGAATCCTTTTTTCACCAAAACACAGGTTCTGGACTGATGGAATAGAAATACTATATCTGCTCTGTACATCTTCACAGATGACATAATTACCAATATGAACAAAGGTAAAGTAACAGAAGCTCTCTTTGTAACTAAAGCCTTTGACAGAGAGGATTACCATCAACTAATAACCTCTCTACTCTCTGCATGAATTAGTCATGCAGCAGCAAAGTAGTCTGAATCATTCCTTTCCAACAGACTATCGGCTCCCCAAACTCCCCACAACAGTGCCCAAGACATAGTTCTCCCACCTACACTCTTTTCACTACTTATCAACAAACCTCCCACAGACCTTGTGCATATGCCAATATTACACTGAACAGATGATATGGTCATATGCAGCTTCAGTAACTTTCCCTCAGTGATCAAAAATTAGCTGAAAACAGGCCTACAAAACGTATCTCACTGGCCACTTATCCACAAAGTAATTACAAAAATTAAAAAAACAAAATCATGCTCTTTGGAACCCAAACATGACTGAGCAAGGTACTCAGCAGCTGGGCCATTACCTACTTCAATCAGGAGCACTTGAAACAATTCAGCATTATAAATAACACATTGTTTGGCTAGACCCTAATCTCAGCCTACAAAAATACATCCAGAACACTAAGGCCAAAGTGAGTTTTCTAGAGGTGTAGCCAGGATTTTTGAATGCATGTGAAACTAACTTCTAGACTAACTACCTGGCTGTAGTCCCCAACTCATCCATAGACACATTGCATGTTTCGTATCAGTATATTTTTTTAACACTGCAAAAAATGCCAACTTGCCATTGTGATAAAAATATAACTTAAAAAATGTCAGGATAGAGAACAATTAAACTGTTCCTGGAAATTTTTCTTGGAAGAGTTTAATTTATCACATTTCAGCATCCATGCTAATATTTTATTTATTGTCTTTTTATTGGATTTATGAAAAACAGTAAATGTATAGAGAGCAATAATAGTAGAGCTTTTAAGTTCACTGTTCTAGTAGGAATCAGCATCCCTTTCACTTTCAGCCAGTAATTAAAAGGAATAGTCTTTATTTTACAAGTGGGTTCTTTTTTTCATAACAGCACCTCTCACTGAGCACAAGGAGTGTGACGGAAATGTGGCAATTAAAGGAGGGAACTTCACACTCTCTAAAGGCTATCAGAGGGACAGCATTTTACAATACAGATGCCCAAATGGGATGTATCCATATCCTCTGCGGATCAGGAAATGTGGAAGGAATGGAAGCTGGACCCCTATGTATTCCAAAGGGAAACCCTTGCATGAGGCCATATGTAAAGGTAGGTGTGCTCTCTTCTGTTCTCTACTAGCTTTCAATAATACACCAAAGTTTCAACTAACCATAATATACACTGAATTCTTGATATCTTAATAAAGTAATGAATTCATTACTGGTCCATCATGATGGTAAGAGAATCAAGCCTTCTTCTTATCCAGGAAGTAAGATACTATGCCCCAAATAAGTTTTTCTTAATTAAAAGAGATAGAGAGAGAGAGAGAGAGAGAGAGAAATTAATGTTTTACCTGGGATTTGACATTAGACTACTCAGTGTACCATTTTAATTGTTTCTGCTATATGTAAGGATATCAGAAATTCAAAATATGTGACTTCCAGAAATACCTTACTCTTTATTCAAAGACAGCAGAGTTATGTAAGTAAAACTTACCATACAGGTATATGTTTGAATGATCACTACTTTAGTAGCTTTAGCCTCATGTGTTATATCCTGTCATGGATATAACAGACAGCTAGCTTCAAAAGCTTCAGGGTACCTTCCACGCACACAAACTGTCAAGCAGCTCAAGCTGAGCTGACTAAAAGACAAGTTTGGATGCGAAGCCATTCGGAGCTTTTCTGCCAGCAGAGAAGAGAAGGCTGAGCCCTGAAAGGACAATGCCAGGAAAAACAAAAAAATAAATGACCACAACCTGGCATAAAAAAAAAACACACCAAAAACAAGGGGGATGGAGGTACAGAGTGGCTACTGCAGCAGTGATAATTCAAACATCTACTGTTATTGTAAGTTTACTTATACAACTGTACTATGTTCATCATATTGATCACTATTGTAGTAGCCTTAGCTATATATTGGGGGGGGGGGTTATTTATGTGTGGATACAATCGCTTAGTGATACTAACTGAAGTGTAAAATACATCATAGAAATAATGAAAGGAGTACAAAATGGGAATAATCTTAATGTGTGTATATACAAAATGTATATACTAACATCTAAAAGGCCTATCTGCTAAGAAGGGTCTCAGAGACAATTTATCATTAAGCCCATGCCCTTTATCAGCTCTAAGCTTAATGATCCATTTTATCTCTTCTTTCTCTGTATTATTACCGATATTACCTAGTCTTTCAGTTACCTGTTGATGTCCTATGACCATGAAACTAAAAGTATGTGTGGAACCATTCTGTAATACATGTCTAGCTAAAGCATTAACTTCATTTTCTTTATGTATCGCATCCCCCAATATATACACATACATATATGTAGAGTTATATTTTCTATTACATCATATATATCTACAATATATTTTTAAAATTCTTCATACAATCTCTTATATTAGTTTTTATCTATGTGCATAGTTTTTTATATTGGATATATATATATTTTTTATGTGCTTTATTGAATATATACTCTTTGCATTTACGTATCTAGTACTTTTTACTGAGTTTTTTCTAAGTAATAGTCTCTGTATATTTCTTTTATGAGCTATGGGATATGTAAATGCTTTAAGAAATGTTTTCATGTGATTACTTTTATTGCTTTCATTGGATGTTTTGAATGCATATGTCCTATTGGTTAGCTCTATGTATTTAAGCAGTGATAGTATTTTTATTTTCATTGAAGTCTGAAGAAGCGTTCTGAGCAACGCGAAAGCGCTTACTGTTTTTCAGTAGATGGATAGCTTGGTTTAAAGTAATTTCAGATATCACTTTAGGCATAAATGAAGGATTAGTTCTCAAAGAAACCCTATTCCTATGGAAAACAAGACAGGGTTGACTTATCACAAGAGTTTGCAATTCAAGATGCCATTCTAGTAGAGGTCAGAACACTCAGTAAAACTGTTTTCCATGTTGGGTACTTCATTTCAGTGAGATTAACTGGTTCAGATGGAGCAAGTGTTAGCTTCTTTAACACAAAGTTAAAATCCCAAGGAGGGGACAATGGTTTTCTTGGAGAACTCTTATGCAAAAGGGGAGGATTTGTGAGTGGCATGCTGAAATGACTGATAAATGAACCGCAACCTCAAAGGAAGCACCCAGATCTGTTCAGAACTGGTGGTCAAGGACACCACATATACAAATGCCGTAGATATAACAAACTTGCTGGCTGACAGATTCAGCAAAAACTTTACCCCTCTGTCCCCCTTTCAGTAAATCAGGACATCCCCAGTACCTTCCCCCTTCCCCTTATATCTAGGGAACAGGTCATCACTGCTCTCTCAAAATACAGCCTCCATGGGACCCGATAACATCCCAGGCTGCATCCTACGTGAACTCAAACAGGAAATTGCAGCACCCTATTCAACCAAAGCCTGAGTACTGGCTTCATCCCAGCTGAGTGGAGGACAGCCACTGCCATCCCTTTACACAAAGGAGGAGCGTCCACCGATCTGGGAAATTATAGACCCATCAGCCTAACTAGCCTGATCTGCAAGGCCATGGAACGGATTATCATAGACCTCATTAAAAAGAACATTGGCAACCTCCTAACACTTGATCCCACACAGTTTGGCTTCATCAAGGGGAGGTCATCGTCTGCTAAATTTGGTTGACTTCTTTGAGACAGTCACCAAAGCCATGGATGTGGGGAAGACGGTGCACAATGCCTACCTTGACCTGGCCAAAGCCTTTGACACTATTTCCCACTCAAGCAGAATATATAAACTCTCTCAACTAGGCATCAATCCACATGTTACCAGATGGGTAGCAAACTGGCTCACTGATAGAACCCACGTAGTCAAAATAGGTGAAGCCACCTCAAGCAGTAGACCTGTAACAAGTGGCGTACCCCAGGGTTCAGTCTTGGGGCCTCTGTTATTTGGGATATACTTTTCTGAGGTGCAGGCCAAAACCAGTGGGCTATGGCTGACCAAGTTTGCAGATGACTTGTAGCTGGGTGCTGTCATCAATTCCCCTAGTGATGTGGACATCCTCCAAGAGGGTCTCACTCAGGCAAATAACTGGTACCAGAAACATGGCCTCAAGCTGAATACCAAAAAGTGCATCCTCATCCCCTTTGAGGAGAGTGAGGTCCCCACAAATTATCACATTAATAACAATGTCCTAAGTACTCAGTCAGTTGTGAGGTATTTGGGCACCCAGGTTGATAGCAACCTGACTTTTGACCACCATGTTGCTTCCGTTGTATGGAAAGCCTTCTACATGGCCCACCTCATAAGTAAGGGTATCTCATCCAGGGACAAGGAGGTCATAACATCCCTGTATTCCTCCCTTATAAGGCCCATTATTGAGTACAACGCCCCGCTTTGCATGTACCTTGCAAAGCACATGCAGCAGCTGGAGAGACCACAGAGATTCCTTACTATCGGAATCCAGGGCCTCAAATATCTAGCATACACAGATAGGCTAAAAGCCCTATCCCTCTACTCAGTTTCAATCAGACTCCTCAGAGGTGACCTCTGTCTGGCATACAAGGTGTTCACGGACCCCACCTTGATGGGACTGCTGCATCTCCGTAAGTCAAGCTCCACTCGAGTAACCCACACACGCAGCCTCAACCTTATCTGTGACATCAACAAGACTTGTTGGCGGGACAGATTTGAGTCCAGAGACTCCCTCATCTATGGAATAGACTCCCTCTCCACATCAAGCAGAGTACCTCTTTACCCCTTTTTCAGCACAAACTGGATAACTGGATGGGAAACAGAAAATAGAGCTTGGGATTCCACCCATGTCCCTGCTGGACAGGGGCATCAGGTGCTGATTTGTCTAAACATGGGCTAAACTCTTGGCTAGGCTTATAAGGACCTCAGGGCCAATAGCCTAGTAACCTCCTATGATTGATAAAGGAATAGGAAAGGCCATAGGATACTAACTCATACAAATATTGTAGAGCCAGAGAACAACTAGTCCTGAATGGATACTGGTTATGTTGTTGGCACCAACTAGAAAATCTTTTCCATTTGCTAATATAAGATTCTCTAGCAGCAGGCTTCCTTGCTGCATGTCCTTAATAAACTGGTGCCTAAAAGGAATTAAGACTCTATCATCCAGGCAGTTAACTGAAGTTGATTAATGCTGGGCTATATCGCACACTTTTGTTCTTGTGTGAGTAGATTCAGTCTGTGAGGAAGCTTGTGGTAACTGCCCCTGGACATTTCAAAAAGGAAGAACCACTGTTGCCTGCACCAGAAGGGAGTCACCACAATCATTTTGAGGATTTCTTCTGAATCTTAAAAAGTACCCTGGATGTTAGTGGAAAGGGTGGATATCTGTCTTCCAGGCCTTCTTGAATAGAGTCTTGGAACAGAATCTTGTTAGTTGATTATTCAGAGAGCAGGCAAAGAGGTCTGCTTGAGGACCTCCCCAAAGATGGATCAAATCTTGGAAGACTCCCCAATCTAGTTTCCATTGATGAGGGTCTGCCCTGGTCCAGCTCAACCTGTTTGCCACACAATTTTGCTCTAACAGAATGCAGCATACCTCTAGAGTGAGATTGTGCTGTGAAGCTGTATCCTAAGCTAACATGGCTAGTCTGCAAAAGGGGGGTATGACCTGGTCCCCCCTTGTTTGTTGATGTACCCCAAGAATGTGGAATTGTCTGTAATGACTTGAAAAAGTCTCAGGGACCAAAGATGGTTAACAGAGCTGATTCTCTTGATCAGGGCAAGTATTTATTTGATACTGATGTGCTTGCATCTGTCTGTGGTGTCCCATACACCCTTGCAATTTTAGCCCTCCTGACATTGCTCCCCAAGCAAAGTCTGAGGCATCTGTGATGACTTGACTGTTTTGGAACAGGTAGGGAGAAGGGGAGATGTGGATTTAAGGATATCTGTTGTCTCCACAAATGACTTCTCTTCTGACAACCCCCAGCATTGGGATTTCACAAGACAAAGGATGTTGCTGCTTGGACCAAAGAGACTTCAGATACCACTGCATCTTTCTCATGTGGAGTCTTGCCAGAGGAATCATAAGAATCATAGTAGCCATGAGACACAAAATCTTGAGGTACTCCCTTGAAGTGACCAAAGTTGGAGTGGAAAACCTTAGAAATAGATCTGGATATAAATCTATTTTCCCTAAGGAAGAAATGCTCTTTGAACTGAGGTATCCAGTTAATTTCCCAGGAATACAATCGTGTGAAGGAGTCAAGAAAGACTTTTGAATGTCCTCTCGGAATCACAGCTTGTGTAAGAGATCTTTCACCCAAAACAGAGATTTCTGACACTGTGAAAAAACTCTTCAAAGGCAAGCAAATCATCTAAATAAGAAAGCCCTGTAGCATGAAATGAGCTACAAATGGACTTAGACATTTTGTGAACACTCTTGCTGCAGTGGGTAAGCAAAGAACTGATAATGTGATCCAGACAAACAAAAATGTAAGAAATATCTAATGTCATGATAAATAGGGATGTAAAGATAAGCATCTTTTAAGTCTGGTGTTACCAGGAAACATAAAAGAGGAAGAAGAGCTAACAGGTTGTAAAGTGACATCATTTTGTATTTGGGCACTATCACAAACAGGTTTAGGAAAGAATGATCCAGAACTGATCTCCAAGCATTTTCTTTCTTTGACACTTGGAACACCATTGAATAAAAACCCTTTCACACCTGGGAAAGAGGAACTGTTTCTATTACTCCTTAGAACAGATTGTGATGGAGATCCAGAGGAAACAAAAGAGTCTGATCTGGAGCATGAGGAACAATACCCTGGAAAATCTCCTCCCACTGCCATCTCTAACCTTGATGAATAATCTTCAGAATCCATTTGTCTGAAACTATGTATTGCCAAAGAGAAAATTTGAGATTCAGGCTTTCTGGAAAAAAAAGGGACCAGGGTAGAGGGGGGGTCACAAGGTCTCTTGAACAGTCATTTAGATTTGTTGCACTGTCCTTCATTTTGGGAGGTTTGATGCTTCGTTTTAGAACCTCCTTCCCATTTCTTTTTAAACATCTGTTTACCTGTATTTTGCTGAGACTGGTTATTCTACTTTTTACCAAAACTGGATGAGAAGTCACAGAGTACCTTATAAAATTTGGAAAAGGAGGTATGAAAAATCTTAACCCATTCGCCGGATCAGCTTACTCATTTCATTAAACTTTTTGATCACCTCTGCAGCAGAGGGCCAAAAACTAAATTTTTACCTAAAGAGAATATAAAAGCTAATGTTTAACATCGTTTAGGTTGTTCTGAGAATGCAGCCACACAAACTTCCTCAAAACATAGCCCTGGAAGAAGTATCAACATAGTAATACACACACTCTCTGTAAATAATGATTAGTGACTTGTACAATAAAAGAAAAAATTATTTAAATCAGATTTTTCCTCATAAGAAGAAATTGCGGATAAAACATTCCTCATACTTTAACATATGAGCCTGACAATTCAAAATTCTGAAAGTTCCCGAAGTATACACCGTTTTCCCATACTTAAAAATAATTTTCCCATCCTAATCAGAAAGAATAGGATTGGAGTGTTTAGCAACAATGGGATTGACTAAAAGTGCTGTCTCAAGTTTGGGAATAGTGTATAGAAACTTAAAGGACTGAAGAACTTTATATATCCTCTCTGCCTTTTTAGGGGCACCTGGCTGCCTATTAGGAAAACAGTAGGCAGTAACACACACATCCTCTAAAGCAGACAGAACAGGAGAAATCAGTTTAGGGTCTGGAAACTCCATCTGTAACAACTCATAATATTTTGTAAGGAACTAAGACAACCTTGGTGTTCTTCCACTGAAAACAGTGGCACATTCTAACAATAGTCTCAGAGAAAGAGAAGTCCCCACAGGGAGAATCAGAAACTGAGCTCTCCTCTGAGTCTGAATCAGCAAACTGAGGAGAAAACTCTGTATCTGTCCCTTTGTCTTCCTGTTCAGATTCACCATCTTGAATCTCTTCAGGAAAAGCAGTATCCTCTTTCTTTTTCCAGAGACTACCTTTCAAGAAGGATCAATAGCCTGAATTAAACCCTAAGCCAGATCCAATAAACTACTTCTGTCTAAGGAAATATGAGAAGGAGAAGAAACATGCTTCATTTTCTTGTTTCTTTTCGACTGGAAAAATGGGGCCAACTATGCACTTTTCCAGGGATGGCCACAGCACTCTGACACAGCAGGGAAGCCTTCCCTGTGCTCTCTCCCAGAGCCAACAGCAGTGGCTCTCCCTTGTTCATTGAGGGGACCATAAAAGCTGCAGAGGTTGTGGATAACCCCTGGTCCATAGTAACTGGGATAAAAGGTTAGTGGTCTGAGGTACAACAAATGGCCACAACAGGGCCACCCACCTACAGCTGAGGAAAATTGCTAACCTGCTCTGGTGGCAAAGGCTGATGCTTAACTTTTTCTTTTTGTTGCTGAAAGAGGTACTGACTATAGAACTATTAGTCCTTTTCCATGGTCAAGCTAAAAATGGTACCTGTTTCCCAGAGGAGACGAGCAACAAATGTCAGTAAAACCTGCAAGTCTTTAAAAGTCACTTTTTTACAGAAAAACACAGTGAAAACTACTTTAAAACACTTTCCAGCTCTCAAAAAGTAAAATAAACACAATTTCTCCACAGAAAAAACGTTCTAAAAATGTTTTCTAATTACGTTACACAACTTTTAAAATGACAAGAAAAAAGAGCGCTCCTATTTAAAAGTATGATATAGTTTCATGCCATTTAATTAAAACACAAAACGCCAAGCTTTAAAATATCTTTACTGTAGAGGAAAGTGATAAATCTCAAACAATATTTAATGTAAGGTTTTCCCCAAAGGGAACTTATCTACCTAACAAAGGAACATCACCAAACTAACCTTTGGTCCTCAAAAGCCTTCAAGGAGCATACTCTTCAGCAGCACTAAAGCTCTGAAGGGCGTGGCACCTAACCTTGTCTTTTAGTCAGCTCAACTGAAGAAGTCTGACAATGTGGGCATGTGGGAGATGTCCTGAAGCTTTGGAAGCTGGCTGGCTATTACAGCCTTGGCAGGATATAACCCATATAGCCAAAGCTACTGCAGTAGTGATCAATATAATGAATATCATAAAAATAGCCTAGGTGGAAGTGTAAACATTTAAGACAATTTAGTTAAAGCTAAGTTAGATTTCTGATACTGGAGGATGAAATTCCAGAGGGCAGAAGTAAGTTTTTAATAATGATATTTTGAGGTAAAAAAGGTGAATGGAAGCCTCTGTAGTGTAATAGTACTAGACTTATGTAATCTACAAAGGCAATTTTGTGCCTGCAGAAACTTTTTAGCAAAAGGTCGGCAGCAATTATTATGTGAGAGCTTAAATATACTTGTAAAAAAAAGAAGAGAGATACATTTTCAGTTATAGGACTATTGTTTGTTGTGTTAAATAAATGGCAGTGATGAGCACATGATTCAGAAATATTGATGAACTGACATGGGGAGAGCAGTGGAGGAACCTGTTCTAGTCTGGGCAAAATAAGGTTTTAGCTATAGATTTATAAGATTCAGAGGTAAGATAACTGGCATGCTTAAAAAGAAGCTTAATTTAGTCAAGAGTTCTGTTAACAGAAATTTCAGCATGCTAATAGAATGAGAGGGTAGTATAAAGTGGATGCCTAAATACTTATAGGATCCAATAGGAGGTAATGGCATCCTCCTAAGAATCCAAGATATGGAAAAGATTACAAATGAAAAGTCTTTATGAGGTACCAAAGAGCACATAATTTAATTTAACTGAACTGATAATTAATTTATGTTTACCATACCATATCCAGAACTTTACAAAATCCCGGTGAAGACTATTAATATTCATTACAGCAATTCATATCATTTAGTGGTAGGAGATCATCAGCATAAAGAAAAAATAAGTCTAATGAGCTATGATAAATTTTAATATTAATAAAAAGGAAATAATAAAATAGACCCAGTAATCCCTGGGGAACTCAAAAATGAATAGCAGTAGGATCAGACAATATTCTAACACAAACTGTGATGTCTGTTAAAATGGCAGTTTTAGTCTTTTTCAATACATATTTTTCTTTCTTTCTTTCTTTCTTTTCTTTCATTTATTGCTTAATTTAATAAGAAAAAATTAATTCAAACAAATTCACAAAGTAAATAATGATAGATGTTGTGATAGTAGTTCTCAGATGCAGTATATGCCATCTGAAGGAAATTCTCCCTTAAACTTCTGGATGAAAAACTAATTATGCACTCCCGAAACACACACCAGCATAAAAGTCATAGGTTAGTACTAGGATAACTACCCTTGTAGGCCATTTTAGGACTAGCCAATTACCCCATGTGAGAATCAAACACTGCAGCTTGTGTCTTTAAGGTAAACATCTTACCCATTATACCAACCAAATAGCGTTATCTGTTACATATTCATTGTTCCCATCAAGTTTAAATTGGAAATTAGAATATCTAAGTCAAGTCAGAGTGTAGTCTTCATTTATTGTTTTTCTTTAAATAAAAATCATTATCTATTTTATGCTGTCTAGGTATGACTGCTTAGAAAATATACTATACTTTAAGTCACAAAGTCCAACTAACAGCCTTCACTATATTGTAGTCTGGTTTTATATTCTCCTTTTGATACTGCACATCTCTGGCAGAATGATAGTAGTTTCCACAGAGGTTGTGTGACCTTGGAGTGAGGACATAATAATTGTGAGATGTAAGGAATATAATCACTGCAAAGGAATCACAAGGGGACATCCTTGCCTATAAAACTAGTTTCTCTCATGCTGTGCATTTTTGGATTTGGTTTAGCAATTCACTTCTCCCTGATTTGGTATTATTCTTCTTTTAGCAGAGTTCTTTTGAATGTCCACATTTCAGGCAGTTCTGCAATAGCAACTTAAAACTTCATGTCAGTTCTATTTCTTGGTATTCTGAAATCAGATAACCTTCATTATGCACAATTTATACAAAAGGAGTCAGATGGCTGTAATCATAAAACTGCAGTTAGCAAACAAGTGCTAGGTCTTAAATGCAACATGACTGGTCCAAGTGTTGGACATGTATTTAAAATGTGCTTAATAATTAAGTCTGAAAAGTTAGTTTAACAAATTTGCAATCACAAGAGCAAATGAAGTTGTTGTCCTAACATGGACAATTTTGTATAAAAAGTAAAGGGTCTTACACTGAAAATGAAGGCCATGAATCTCTTTTTTATTAGCAACTCAATAATTCCTATTTCAGTTTTAATGATTGTGTTTCAGTGCCTAAAATGCAAAAAATGACTTGATCTCTTGGCAATATTGAAAGTTGTTAAATGCTATCAAGATACAGGCAGTATATTATAATGACATTATTACAGTGCTGGGCAGTCTTGTAGCAGTACACCATGCTCTGTGAGATCTGTAACCTGTATTTTTGTAACTGCACCTGGCTTTTTTTGGCTGTTCCTTGTAATTCTGTGGCACTTTAAATATATGGTTAAGCTTAATAGCACCAAAGTTAAAGCAAATCATTACTGTTAAAATGTTACTATTCAGGTAAGTACATTTTTACATTATTAAAACCCATTATGTACACCTCATTTGTTATTCAGTTTCTTAACCAGAAGGCTACACCCACTTTAGCTCCTGAAATACTTAGTAATAAAGGAATTAAATGGTTAGTTTTATCTTTTGGGTTACAGACCATAATAATACTATGATGTATCTTCGGAATTCATTTACACCAGCGTCTTTTGGCATATTATGTTTCATTAGTGGTAGTACAAGCAAAATATAATACATAGAAAGAAAAAAGAAGTTATGTACTTACCATAACATTCCATCTGTGCTGTCCATCTTCATTTATCATTGACAAGTGGGACCAAATGGGTTTGGTTCCAAAATCAAAACCAACTTGGCCATTACTACAGCCCCTGAGAACCAAAAACTCTTGAGCTTAAGTCCCACTCAAAATGTTCCTTCCCAAATAACCTCAGATCGAGTTTGCAGATAGAAGAGGACAGATATGTATAATCCCAATAACATCTTTATAGAAACCATATCTGGTGTGGTATATGAAAGAATATATAACTAGGACCATAAGTCATTCCACCTAGAAGCCTGAATGGAAGGGGGATGGAGGGTGGGGAGTCAAGGTTACATGAAGATGGACAACACAGAGGGAATGTTATGGTAAGTATATAACTTCTTTATCTGATGTTGTCAATCTTCATTTAATCCTTGACAAATGGGATAGAGTCCCCAGCTACCTTAGATCTTGGGAAGACTCATGGAAGGATATTCCTGAGCACCAGAGAACCAAATGACGCTCTTCCCCTAGACACCAAATCCAATTTTGTAATGAAGGTATGGGGGTAGTCCAGAGGATAGTCCATGTTGCTGCACAAATACTGTCCATGAAAGCCTTAGACTGAAAAACTGCTGAAGTAGCTATAGCTCTAGTAGAGTGTGCCTTAAAAGGCCCAGATAATTCAACTTTCCTCTTGTTGTATATTATAAAATTCAATATTTTAGTCATCTAGATAAGGTAACCCTGGTGACTGGCTTGCCCATTTTGGTAGCTGAAAAAGAAACAAACAGTTGGTTAGATTTCTTTATGTCTTTTGTTTTCTGAAGATAGAAGTGCAATAGTCTATGAACATCTAATAAATGCAAGCAGTGTTCACTTTTTTTGTTCAAAAAATTGTGGAAGAATATTGGTACAGCGATTGTCTGATTGATATTCATTTCTGACACCACTTTCAGTAAAAAGGAAGGATTCGTTCTCAAGAAAACCCTGTCTTTGTGAAATATGAAATATGGTGGATTGTAAGATAAGGCTTGAATTTCTTAGATTCTTCTGGCAGAAGTAATCATTACCAGAAATATAGTTTTCCAAGATAAGAATTTCAGGTCGCAGTTGGCAGCAGGCTCAAAAGTGGGATGCACTATTTTTGTAAGACTAAGTTTAGGTCCCAAGGTGTAAATGGATCCTTATAAGACAGTTTTAACATCAAGGTTCCTTTTAAGAATGCTTTGCAAAGTTTATGAGAGAACAATGAATATTTTTTGAATCCATTATGAAAATTAGAACTAGCCGATAGTTGAACCCTGATAGTAGAGGAAGAGGGTCCTGCTTCAAAGAACAAAGCTAAAAATTCTGAGACTTTGTCGATAGGAGTGGAGAAAGGGTCAATGTTATTATCTCAAGCCCAGAAGGAAAATCTCTTCCATTTACTGTTGTAGAGCTTTCTGGTGGAAGGCTTACAGGAGGCTAAAAGAATTCTATGAATTGGGGAAGATAGGTGATTACATCTAGCAATCAACAGAACTAGAGAAGCCAAGCTTTGGACTTGAGGTTTTGAAGGTTTGGGTAAACTAATCCCTCTGGCTGGGATAGGAGATCTGGATCTGGGTCCAGAGTCCACAGTCATTGAATCAGATAAGGTCAGAGAAAGGGGAATCAAATCTGTTGAGGCCAGAAGGGAACAATGAGGATTACCTTGCTCTTCAACCTGATCACTTTCTTAGAAATTGAGGAATTAAAGGGATCAGGGGAAAGGCATACAACAAGTCCAATGGGCCAATTGTGCAGGAGAGTGTCTCTCGGGGATTCCTCTGGAGGGGGGACCAGGGCAAAGTAAGTCACACCAAGGCTGACCCCAGGGACGGAAAATCTTTTCTGCCACTTTGGAATTGAGAGACTATTCATGAGGCAGGAGAAATCATCTGCTCAGTTTGTTTGATATCACACTGGAAGTAACTGGAATATGCATTGCTATTAGAAAGCGGTGGGAAGAGATCACCCACTGCCAAACTCTGAGAACTTCTCGATAAAGGGGGTAAGACTTGGTTCCTCTCTGTTTGGTGATGTACCAAACCACTGACATATTGTCTGTTTAAATCTCAATTGTTCCCAAGGGGAGAGCAGTTTGAAAGGCCTGCAATGCTAAAAACACTGCCATCAGCTCTAGAACACTGATATGCAAACTGGTCTCCATGGGGGACCAAGTGCCATGGACACTCTTGCCCAGATAATGCCCCCCCCACACCCTATCTGGGAGGCATCAGTGGTTACTATGGCTAGGGGTTGACAAAGGTGAAAGGGTGGCCCAATTTTCTCTGAATTCCACCAATCCAGGTCTTTCTTGCAATGGTTGGTAATCCAAATCCATTCTGACATTGGCTGATACATTACAGACCACTGAGATGCTAGGAACTACTGTAGAATCCTCATGTGAAATTTCACTAGGGGAACTAATGATATGGTCACTGCCATCGAACCTAAGATTTGTAGGACCAGTCTTGTGGTTACTCTCTTATTTCTGACAATTTTTTGGGCCTTGATCTTTTGCAATCTTAGATAAGTTAGGGAGGCTATGCAAGTATTGATATTTAGAACTGCTCCTATGATCTCTAAAATTTGAGTTGAAGTCAGTTGTGATTTCTCGTAATTTACGGTAATCCCCAGGTTGGCTCAGGTCTGGAGAACATGTTGTAGAAGATGCCTGGTGGGAGCGGTAATGAGCCAGTTGTCTAAATACAGAAACATCCAGAATCATTGCAGTCTACTATTGCCATGCATTTGAACACCCTGGGGGCTGTGGTGAGACCAAAGGGCAGAGCTCTGAACTGAAAATGACTGGCTCCCAGCCAAACATGGAGAAATCTCCTGGAGCATGTGTCCATTTTTATGGGGTAATATGCATCCTGGAGATCTATCAAGCACATTCAATCATATTTCCCTAGAAAAAGCAGAATAGACTGAACCGTGACCACCTGGAATTTTGTCTGTTGAACAGATTTGTTCAAAACACTTGGATCCAAAACTGGTTTCCAGTACCTTGTTTTTTTTTTTGGCACTAAAATGAATCTTGAGTAAATTCCGGATTATATCTAGTGTGCAGGACCTCTTGGATGACTCTTTGTTTCCTAGCAGTTTTTGTATTTCTAATACTGCTGGTTCCCTCTTACTGGGTGTAATGTCGGGGATTTTCTTGCCATTGTGTCGAGGTAGATGAAAGGGTATGGTGTAGCTTCTGGTTATAATCCTCTGCACTCAAACATCTGAAGTTATCTGAACCCAGGTGTGTTGGTACAGGGATAAATGCCCCCTGACTGCCTCCAGAGGAAGGCAATCGGGCCTCCTTTCAGACACACTGATAGGGTTTACCAGGAAACGTACCATTTAACCCTGATTTTGAGGACCACATCTGCCACATGGATTGCATCTTCCATTAAAGCTCCCCCCTCTGACCCTGGGGAGAGCCACTGCCACGTGTGTCCTGGAAAGGCCCTTGGGACTTTTTGAACCACATTTTCCTTCTCCTCTGGTTCCTTGAAAAGGACTATTGAGGAGTAAAAAAATGTACACCCACTGCAGAAAGGGTCTTTCCATCCTTTTCACATCTGGATGTTTCTCGAACTTTGTGGCCAAAAAGGGACAATCCGTCAAAGGGGACATTGACAAATGAAGACTTGAATGGCTCCGCAAATTCGCACAAGTGCATCCAGGCATGTCTTCTTATGGCCACACCTGATCCCACTGCTCTAGTTTTCTCTTCGGCTACATGTGCTGCGAACCTCATTGACGACTTTGAAATGAACTGTAGGGTGGTCAACTGAGATGCAACCTTATCTTGGACTTAGTCAGGTACGGCTCCTGCCATGCTATCTGATAACTCCTTAATCAGATGCCTTTGGAGTCTGGTGAAGTCTGCCATAAAGTTCAAAGATCGTAATGCAAAGGTCAGTGAAGCATAAATCCACTTTCCAAACCTATCCATCACCCAAGACTCTCTACTGGGAGGTTGATGAAAAAACACTGAAGTGTTAAAAAGGGATACAGAAAAGGTAGCAAATTATATTAGTACTCAAAAATATATAAGAAATAAATCAATTAGCTTGAAAGCTATTGGGAACATGTCTGTCTCAGGAAGCGGCAAACAAGATCTGAGGTAATCTGGGATTAAATGAAGATTAACAATATCAGATGTAAGATTCAGACATAAAAAAAAAACAAACAAATTACAGGTTTCTCTGTTATTGCACCCAAACTATGTCAGTCCTTCCCTTCAAACCTAAGGGATATTTCCACCTATAAAAAAGTCAGACCACAATTGGAGCAATTCCTATTTAAGCAAAGCAAGTGCAAGTGCTACCATGTAGGTCATGTTACCTAATAAAATCTATAGCTTGACCCAAAACTTTTTTTTTTATTTTTGTACCACTTCACTCTACTCATTGCTTAACTCCTACTGTAAATGTGTAAATACTATGACAGCTTTGTGCATTTAAAGTCAGTGTAATTTGTTCTACAATTGTAACTTCACTCATGACAGCATCCTCTTACTTGTTCTGTACAGCAGTAATTATCAACTTTGCAATTTCCACTGAACTAGTTCCTATATTGCATAACATTAATACCTACTGTACATACATACATGCATACAAATATTTCAAGCATGGGCAATATATCAAAAGAGTTGTTCCCATAATAAGTGTCCTGCCTGTTCTTAAAAATATGTAAACTAGCACTTGCATTAATGTAATTTGAAACTGTATTCCATGCATCAGCTATTCTCAGGGAACCAAACAGTACACTTTTCTTTTCTATAAAATCTTCTACAAAGGTTGTCTGATGATTCTCTACTGCTTTTTGATAAACCCAAGCATTTACAGAAGTAGTTGTCTCAAATGCCTTGTATACCTTGTGATGATATGGGCAAGTGCCAGCATAGACAGCTGGAGTTTTGTAAGGAATGATATGTCCTTTGAATATCAAACTGATTTACACAAAATGCTTGTATTACAAATGTATTAGAACTGTATGTCATTTGCATATCACACTGGTATTGTACAGAAGCTTGTGCTGAAAATGTGTTTGTGAGTTTTGCTTGTGCTGAAATGTATCAACAGTGTACCCTGCTGAAATGAAGAGAAATGTACATGTATTATTGCAGCTGAATTAAATGTATATGTTTTAATAGAGGATACTAGGATAGCAGAGGTTAACTTTAAGAAAAAAATAAGGGAAATGTAAACGAGCTGATAAATCATTAAAAGACACCCCACAGTGCTGAGAAGGACTGGAGACAATGGGTTTAAGGAAGAGCCTTTGTCCATTAGCTCACTGAAAAGAAAGGAGGCTCCAGACACTGCCATAAACATTGAGATGTTTATTGTGGCCATATGTGCAAATTCCTGTCTCAGCTTCAAAGGGGAATACTGTGAGAACCTAGAGTCAGGTGACCAGATGAGGTCATTCTGCCAGCCCTCTTGGAAATTATATTTTAGATATTACAAAGAGAAATCTCAGAGTATTGTATATTCTGTTTGGGAAGCCTGACTAGAAAGAACCTCACCCACAACATCTTGCCTTGCGGTAGTAAATAACTTAACTAGGGAACAGTAAAATTCCCTTACATTCAGTCAGGAATATAGTAAAGCTTAGTTTAGATATTGCTTTTTTTTATTTGTCTGAGTCTGTCCATCAGTGTTCTTTTCAATATTTTCTATGATCTAAACTCTGTGGTTTACTGTGGATATATATTCAGTATTCTTATGCTCTTTTACTACTTATTATTAAATACATTTAAAGCTTTTATTGTGGCTGGTCCTTGTAGAAAGTATCTAACCTTGGAGACTGCTTATATTTATTTGGTGACACTGTGTGGGCCACTCCAGAAGGCCTAGACATCTTGGTGAACTACTACCATTTGTATTAGTATTAATATTACATAGTATAATTGGACACCCTTTGTTAAGGGCCTTAGAGTAGCTGATTGTGGAGTGTCTAGTGACAGTGAATCTACCCTATAGTCTGGGCAAAGTTTTAGAGCGGGTAATCTGTGCCAGCCTTTTCCAGGTGTGTGTATACATTTCTGAAAATTAAATCTCAAAGAGTATGTGTGTCAGCTACTTGGGGCAGAGACACAAAGCACTGGCTTTACAGAGAGAGAGAGAGAGAGAGAGAGACCGCTGGAGGATTTGGCTTGAACACTCAGCTGAGGACCTAACCCTACAGCTGTACCAGTGGGGAGTTTTATTGGGGATCTGGAGAGAGACAGATATAGAGTCATCCAGACCCCAGGCTGAGTGTGTTCCCTGTGTGCTCTTAAGAGAACCTGAACTTGAAACAGAAAGGTCTGCATGTGGAAACACTGAGTGTATTCAACTGTATTCCAAGTTCACATCCCTCTCCAGTGTCAGTAGTGAGGATTCAGGCTGCTTGATCACTGGCCCAGCGTGGGGATGACACACATTGGACTCCATCACATACTGGTAGCAGTGGTGAGCATCACATACCTGAATAAGGTCTCTTCTTAAATATCTATATGAGACACTGTACAAGTTCAGATATCTTAGTCATTCATAATAACTTAAATTTTGACATCCATAGATGCCCTTGGTATATTTCCGCTATACTCTTTGAAGTTTACATATGCTTTTTTTGGGTGCAGGATGTTTTGACCCCACCATTCTGACCCAGGACCATTTGCCCCCAGCTGTTTTGACTCTGGACAATTTGACCACAACAGTAAGAAATTCCAATAGTATTTCTGTAAACCATTAAATATAAGAATATAAAATTACTACATTAAACGAGAACATCTACAGAAAAAAAAGAAGAAGTTATGTACTCAGCATAGCATTGCATGTTTGCTGTCCATCTCGCCATTCATTCTTACTGGTTGGGTTCGGAGCCGACTCGGCTGCATACTATAGCTCAAAATATTTCACTTGGCTCGTGGCTGAACACCTATTTCATCATGCAGTGGGTGATTCCCCAGATCTTGTTTACTGCTAACCATAGCCATATGTGTACACTAGTCCTATAATAAAGGATACTTAAAAGGGAAGAAAGCCACAGGAGCTCCTTGTCCAAGGAAAGAAATCCTCTAGGCTCTCTAGAAGTCTTAGGTGGGGGAAGGTGGAAGGGATCGTAAGAATGAATGGCGAAATGGACAACAAACATGGTACGTTATGGTGAGTAAATAACTTCTTTATGTTATGTTGTCCTATCTCACCTTCATTCTTACTGGTTGGGACAGCATCCCTAGCACCATATTCCCTGGGTGGCTCATGGGAGTACACTTTTCAGCAAAGTGGAACCAAAGGAGGCCCTGTCCCTGGAGGCCAAATCCACTTTGTAATGAGTGATAAATGTGTGAGGTCTTGCCCACATAGAAGTGGCACAAATACTGTCCATTGATAGTTTAGCTAGATAAGCAGATGATGTTGCCATGGCTCTAGTAAAGTGACCCTTGACTTTGAATGGTAGTTGTCTGTTGTTAGAATTGTAAATAAAGGTAATGCAATTTGAAAGCCAGTGAGAGAGTGAGACATTAGAGACTGGCACGCGTTTTTTGACTTCTGAAAAGGAAACAAATAATTGATCATACTTCCTGAAATCTTTGGTTCTATGTAGATAGAAACAAAGTTGTCTATGCACATCTAACTGGTGTAGCTTGTATTCTGCCTTGTTGCCATGATTAGGGAAAAGCACTGGCAGCTCAACAGATTGGTTTAAGTTATTCTGTGAACACATCTTAGGTAAAAATGATGGGTGTGTCCGGAGAGATACCCTATCCTTATAGAATATTAAATAAGGAGGTCTGACGGATAAAGCTTGCAATTCCGAAACTCTTCTTACAGAGGTAACAGCAACTAAGAAAATTGTCTTCCAAGACAGAAATTTGAGGTCACAAGATGATGAGGGTTCAAAAGGGGGCAAGGTCAGATATGTTAGAACAAAATTCAAGTCCCATGGCAAGAGTGGTTCTTTAATGGGGGGGTCTTAATAAGCAGGTACCTTTTAAAAAAGCTTTACATAACTGTGTGACATCAAGTTTGAAGTTCCATCACCTATATGAAAATTTGAGATTGCAGCTAACTGTATCTTGATAGCAGCTGCCACTGAACCTTGTTGAAAAAGCTCTGATAGGAACTGAAGAATAGAAGAGATCGTGGCAGAAAAGGGATCAATGTTTTTACTCTGTGCCCAGAGTGAGAACCTTTTCCATTTGCTAGAGTATAGCTTCCTAGTTGTAGCCTTGCGCGAGGATACCAGGATGCGTTTAACTACTGGCGTAAAATTGTGAAGCCTGACTAAGTTGGGAACTGGAGCATACATGCTGTCAATTTGAGGGTTTGGAGGGAGGGGTGGAGCATTCCCGACATATGAGTCAGAAGTTCTGGAACTAGGTCCAGAGCTCATGGTTCCTCCCGAAGATGTGGCCGGAGGAAAGGAAACCAAATCTGACGAGGCCAGTATGGAGCGATGAGAATTATTCTGCTTCCCAATGAGTAGGCTTTCTGAATGACTTGTGGTATTAGGGGAACTGCGGGAAATCCATACAATAGTCCCGAGGGCCAATCATGAACAAGAGCATCCCTGGGTGACTCCCCCAGAGGGGGGATTAGGACAAAAAAGCTGCTGCATTTGGCATTCATGGGAGTGGCAAATAGGTCACAGCAAGGCTGACCCCATTTCTGAAATATCCTATCCGCTATCTCTTTCTTTAGGGACCACTCGTGAGGCATCAAAATTGCTCTGCTCTGCCTGTTTGCTATCATATCGGACTTGCCCAGGATGTGTGTTGCTATCAGAAAGCATTGGGAAGAGATTGCTCATTTTCCATACTCTGAGAGCCTCTCGGCAAAGGGGGTAAGACTTCATTCCTCCTTGCTTGTTTATGCACCAAACCACTAACATATTGTCTGACTGAATTGCAATTCTTCCAAGTGGAAGAGAGTCCTGAAGTGCTTGCAACACAAAGAGTACTGCTCTCATCTCTAGAACATTGATGTGCAAATGAGTCTCATGTTCCTGCCATGTGCCTTGGACCATCCTCCCCAGATAATGCCCCCCACCCTATCTGGGAGGCATCCGTGATCACTGTTGCCAGAGGTTGTTGTAGAGTAAAGGGTCGACCTAACGTGACATAACTGGAAAGGAGCCACTATCTTAGATCCTTCTTGCATAACTCTGTAATTCTGATCTGGTGAGACATGGGAAGTTCTTGTAAGGACCACTGAGAAAAGAGAAGCCACCGAAGAATTCTCATGTGCATCCTGGCTAACAGGACTATGGTTATCTTTGATGCCATCGTTCCTAGAACTTTCAGGACTGTTTTCACTGTTACTTTTGTCTTTGGCAGGAGATCGGTAATTTGTTGTCTGAGTACCACAACTCTTTCTGCAGGTAACTTTGCCATCATAGAGATGGTGTCTAATTCTGCTCCTATAAAGGTAATATGCTGACAAGGCAACAAGGCAGATTTCCCTGAGTTTATTGTTAACCCTAACTGAGAACAAATTTAAAAGGTTTGGTCTCCTAACTGTTGTAGTAGATGCTTGGTGGTGGCAGTCAGGAGCCAGTTGTCTAGGTAAGGAAACAATTGGATTCCTAGCCATCTCAAGTGAGCCGTGACTTCTTTCATGCATTTGATGAACACTCTGGAGGCTGTAGTGAGACCAAAAGGCAGAGCTTGAAACTGGTAATGACTGGCTCCCAGATGGAAACATAAGTGTCTCCTTGATGGTCTGTCCATTATTATGTGATAATACGCATCTTGGAGGTCTATTGAGTACATCCAATCATCTTTCCCTAAAAAGGATTTATGGATTATTTTAGTTTGCTGAGATCCAGTATGGGTCTCCAGTCCCCTGTTCTTTTTGGTACTAAAAAGAATCTTGAGTAAGTTCTGAATCCTATTCGTTCTGTGGAGACTTCTAGGACGACTCTTTTGTCTAGCAACTTTTGAATCTCTATTGTTGCCTGTTCCCTCAGACTGGGTGGAACGTCTGGGATTCTTTGGAGTTGTGAGACGAGAAGGAAAAAGGAAAGGAATAACCTCTGGATATTATACTTTGTACTCACTTGTCTTTTGTGATATCTCGTCAGGCTTCTGGGTACAAAGTTAATCGTCCCCTCGACTGCCTCCAGAGTAGGACAGATGGGCCTCCTTTCAGGAAAGCTGGAAAGGTTGGTCGCTAAAGGAATCAATGTCACCCTGATTTTGCAGAACCCCTCTGCCTCGTGGATGGCGTCTACCATTATTGCCTTCCACTCTGTCCCTGGGGAAGGATTCACCTTGTGCATCCTGAAAAACTCCCTGGGATTTCTTGAACCACATTTTTCCACCTTTCTGACCCTTAGGATAGGGTCTGAAAGGGACAGAAAAACACACTCCAATGCCAAAGAGAGTTTTTCCTTCCTGCTCGTATCTGGCGAGTGTGTCTTTGACTTTTGGTTCAAAGAGTGAGGAACCACTGAAAGGGGCATTGACAAAGGTAGACTTAAAAGGTTCCACAAAATTGCACAAGCGCATCCAGGAGTGTCTGTTTAGGCAAACTCCTGAACCTGCTGCTCTGCTCGCTCCATCCGCTGCATAGGAAATCAGCCTCATGGAGGAGTTAACTATGGAATTTAAGGTGAATAGCTGAGAGGTCACTTTGTCTGAAACCCCTGCAGCTAATGAGCCTTGGAGAGTATCTACTAACTCCTTCAGGAGATCTTCTTGTAGTCTATTGAAGTGCGTAAGGTAGTTCAGCGATTGAAGCGTAAAAGTCGCTGATGAGAAAATACACTTCCCATATCTGTCCATCATTCGAGACTCCTTGTTCGGTGGATGGACAGATGAGGACATTTCAGACAGTTCCTTCTTGGTGGTTGCTGCCACCACCACCATAACATCTACAGGGATGCCTTTAGTAGGAAAGTCTTTTTCTGCTGGAGCTGTTATAAATTTATTTGGTCTCCTTGGGACTGGTTCCATAGTGTCTGGTGACTCCCACGGCTTTCAACTAACCAATTACATTAGATCATCAAAAGGCGGAGACACCCATGACGGTGAAGGTTGAGATCCGAAGGCCTTCAGGTACACCGACTCCTCATCAGAAGGGTTAATGGACTTCTAGCCACCTCTCTGTTCCAGGATTTCTAAGATATCTGCAAAGGAGATATCTTCAGAGGGCGACCGTGGGGACCCTTCTGACTCCTTGAGGTCAGTGTATAAGGTGAATGATTCGTCTGGTGAGTCCAGATGCTTCCTCTTGCATGTTTTCTTCCGAGAACCTCCGCAGAAGGATATTCTGGGAAGTCTCAGGAGAGTGGGACTCGTCCAGTGGGGTTACCTGAGGCCCTAAATCTCCACTGTCCTGAGGATGGGATGGTGTTGAGACAGATGCCGGCGCCTTGGGGGAAGACTACCATTACCCTTGTGTAGAGCTGTAGGCATGGACAGCACACTCCTTATCAGCTCGAAAGCAGGTCCCCCCCCAGCTACGAGGAAGCCCCCACTTCCAAAGAAGTGGAAGGAATTCTCAGCTCCAACGAGACTGGCTCCGAGCCCAATGTAGGAGTCAAGCTCATCCATGCCGAAGCCCCAAGAGGTAAGCTTGGAACAGAGAAGACTCGGGTCCGAGCATCCCCCACCCAGAACCGACTGGAGAGCTTTGGTTCCTAGACACCCCGGAAGGCACCGAGGGTGTCGGAGCAGACAATGGTTCCAAAATCTCCTGGACTGGTCTCAGTACCGAAGATTCTGCAGCAAACAGTACTTGGCATTCCAGCTCCAAAGATCCAGCTTGGCTCAGAGGAGGAATCGACGTGGATGAAAGAGTCTTAGTTGGCTCCAGAACTGGTTGGGTCAGAGCCGAAAATAATTTAGCCAGCACCAGCGACTTCAGAAGTCTGCGCACCACCTTATCCACATCATCATCTGGTAAGCTTCTAGATGACCTGGAGGAAAGGGTAGGTGAGTGAGATCTCTCCAATATGGGAGATCTTAAGGTAGGGGAGACCGGTATTGACTCAGTGAACCGGCTCTGAAAGCTAGTCTCTTTCGGCTCTGAAAGCTGTGGAGCTGAAGGACTTGACTTGTCCAATTCCATGATCTCTCTCTCGGTTCCAAATCCTGTGGAGCTGAAGAGACTGATTTGTCTGAAGAAATGTTTAATATTTTCTCAGGTGGTTCCGAATGACCAGATGAGGAGGAAGAAGAAGAAGAAGAAGGTCTCTTTGAAGGTTTGTCACTTCTAGAAGAAGGGGACTTAGTCTTAGCGGTGGTACTCTGGTTTTCTAAAGCTTCAGAGAATGGAGTTTTTAGAAGGCCTCTGACTATCAACTTATTATTTCAGTTTCTTCACAGCAAATAAAAAAAAAATAACTAGTACCATCTACTGGTCCCATTAAAATAGCAATAAAAAAATTACAATTAAGCAAAAGGAAATATAAGTAAAAATAAAGTTTAAAAAGCACGTGCATAACATTAATAATATTTAAATATTAAATAAATTAAATAAATTAACAATTACATATTAAAATATTAAGTGCTACATTAAATTTCTATGTAAAATTCCTGATTAAAATATTAAGTATTAAAATGCTATTATTAAATTTAGTCAGGACACTGTTTATTTAATTTTTGTGTAGTTGTTTAGTTATTGCATTACCGGGGTCAAATAGTCGGGTCTATATCACATTATCGGATGATGAAAAGAGGGAATGCTCTTTCATCGATCTGATAATGTCAAAAGGAGAAAAAAGCGAAGTCACGGAACACTGATTTTTTTCCTAGGGAAAAAAAATCTGTGGGCCATCTCTGAGACCTTACCATTTCCTCCACTATGGTGTGATCTCGGAGTTGGTGTATTTAAGTAGGGGGAGTGCAGGGGGCACAGTTCCCCACATTGGGGGGTGTGGGGGGGCGAAGCCTCCCACTTCATTTTGTGTTTAAACTTTTTTTTTCCTGCAAAGCAGCGATTTTTTTCCCTGGAAAAAAATTTGCTGTTCCGTGTGTTCACTTTTTTGTTATTTCGATATTATCAGTTCGATGAAAGAGTGTTTGCTCTTTTCATCATGCGATATGATATAGATGCAAATAGTCTGGGTCCAAACTATCCAATAAATATTCTCATGGACAATAAATGTAAATTTAAATATGAAAGTGCATACAATTGCACTGGGGTCGAATCATTCAGGGTCAAGCTGTCCTGCTTCCTTTTTTTCTTATAAGATTTCCATATTGTTATTCCACACTCAGGTTTCAGTCTAATATAAAAAACAGACAATGACCTCATCATTAATGATTTCCTAGATGTTAAAAATATTTTTATGCAACTTATAGTTCTATAACTATTATTAACCAATTGGTTGATATGATTAGTAAAATTTAAAGCTGGATCTACCCATATACCCACATCCTTAAATGAATCTACCGTTTCAATCAGTGTGTGCTCTATTAAGTGTTCACCTTTCAGTTTATGTCTCCCAAATCTCGTATACTTAGCTTTTGATGCATTTATCAGTATATTATTATCCTGTGCCTAAATGGTCAATTTAATCAAATTCTTTTATAGGTTCATAGGTAGGTACTAGGCTATCGGCCCAAGGGCCTACGTAAGCCTAGCCAGCAAGGTTCCATAGCTTATGCCACCCAAGAAAGTTATTTTCCTGTGCCACTGTCCAGCAGAGACACAGAAGTGATCCCCGGGGTGTATTTCCTATTTCCCATCCACTCATCAAGATTTTTCTTGAAGAGTGCTAATGAAGAACTTTGCTTGACATAGATGGGTAGCTTGTTCCAGAGTATAGGAAGTCTCTGGGACAGGAATCTATCGCCCCAGTGTGTCCTGTTTATTGTGGTGACAAGGTTTAGGTCCCTAGAGCGTGTAACTCGGAGGGATTGGGATTTCTTTAGGTGTAGCATGTCCAACAGCTCTGGGTTTGACATAGCTTTATATATTAGGCAGAGATTACCTCTGAGTAGGCGATATGCTATGGAGTAAGGCTGGAGTTTTTTGAGGTGGTCAGTGTAGGGCATTTGTTTAAGGCCAGTAATCCACTTTGTGAGGTACTTCTGTGCCCTTTCCAGCTTCTGCAGATGTCTTGTGAGGTACATTCCAAAAGAGGCGTTGTACTCTATAATGGGTCTAATGAGTGATGATAAAGGGGAACAATGACCTCTTTTTTTCCTGGATGAGAACCCTTTTATGATGAGGTGTGCCATGTAGAAGGACTTCCTGACTACTGTGGCGATGTGACTATCAAAGGAGAGACTACTGTCCACCTGGGTCCCAAGGTCTCTTATCACACATTTGGTGTTAAGTACATTGCTGCCTATGTGGTAGTTCATGGGTACAGAGTTTTTACCAAAGGGGATGACACTGCACTTTTTGGCACTGAGCTTTAGGCCATGGCTCTGACACCAGGCATCTGTCTCAGTGAGGCCCTTCTGTAGGATGTCCACATCATTTGGGGACTTGACTATGGCTCCTAGTTTGCAGTCATCTGCGAACTTCATTAGCCAGAGGTTTCTGTGTTAGCCTGTACTTCAGAGAAGTAGATACCAAACAGGAGAGGTCCCAGGACGGAACCCTGTGGTACTCCACTTGTCACTGCTTTGAGGTTAGATTTGGAGTCTTCAACTTTTACAGTGTGGGTTCTGTCAGTGAGCCAGTTGGCAACCCATCTTGTGACGTAGGGATTTATACCTAGTTTAGTGAGTTTAGCTATAATTCCAGAATGGGGGATGGTGTTGAAAGACTTGGTGAGGTCAAGATAGGATGTGTGAACCACCTTACCCTCATCCACGGCTTTGGTGACTGCCTCAAAGAAGTCGATCAGGTTCAGGAGGCATGATCTGCTTTTCACAAACCCGAACTGGGTGGGATCCAGAGTATGGAGGTTAGCAATGTCTTTGTTTATGAGTTCCATGATGATACATTCCATGGCCTTGCAGACCAGGCTCATCAGGCTAATAGGTCGACAGTTCCCGGGATCAGTGGTGGCTCCCCTTTTGTGGAGTGGGATAACTGTTGCTGTGCGCCATTCAGTGGGCACAAAGCCTGATGCGAGGCTATTAGTGAACATGGTGCTTAAGTGGGGAGCCAGTTCGTGTAAACGCAGTCTGGGATGTTGTCTGGTCCCAGGGATGCTGTGTTTTTGGCTTTAGAGAGTGCAGCTTTTACCTGTGTAGTTGTGATTACAGGGACTCTGCATTCTTCCTGTATAGATATGGGTCCTTTAGGGGGTGGGAGGGGGGTAAGGTCTGCACTGAACCTATCTGCCAGGATGTTGGCAGTATCAGTTGGTTCTGTAATTGTTGTGCCTTTGTGCTCTAACTCAGAGCAGATCTGGGCGTTGCCATCTAGATTCATGACATAGCTATAGAATGCTTTCTGGTTGTCCTTGGATTTAGTGGCAATTTTGTTTTTGTAGCTAGCTTTGGAGGATGTTATAAGGGATCTCAGCTTCTTACTGAGGCTGACCAGGGAGCTCCTCCACTCATGGGATTTTACTCTCTTTTGCAACAGTTTCGTCCTTCTGTTGTACAGTTTGTTTATGGCAGGGGACCACAAGATTGGCTTCCTTTTTTTGAAGGATAGCGTCTTGGTTCTGTTTGGTATAGCATGATCCATGCACTCATGTAAGTGCTTATAGAGTGCATTTGTGTAGGATTCAGCAGTTGTAACTGTATTGTCCATCTGCATGGGTGTCAAGAAGTTCACCACTTCTGTCTTAAAAAGCATAAAGTTGGCTTTGGAGAAATATTTTACTGTGGTTTCCTTAATGGGTTGGTGGGGGCGGTTTGTGGATATCAAGGGTGATAAGCTTATGGTCGGATCGGACCAACGAGGAGTTGACTTCAGGTGTGGAACACCAGTCACTCATGTTGGTAATGACTGGGTCTAGGATATTGTTGCCCCTGGTGGGGGTGTGGATAAGTTGATCTAGGGCATTGTAGTTTATGAATTCCAGAAAGTGTTGAGCTAAGAAGTTGGTACACGAGTAGTTTTCCCAGTTAATTGTGGGGCAGTTGAAGTCGCCTATTATTAGGGTGTTTGGCTGAACCCTAATATTTTCCAGTACATCAAGAAAAGAGGAGTGGGAATCTTGGGGCATGGTGGGGGTCTGTACCAAGCTACAGTTTGGATTGCAGTTTTGCCCAGAGTTAGTTGCACTTGGATAACCTCGGATGCATTATGCTGAGCAACTAGCATGGAGGTGTGGATATCCTTAATGAATATGGACACACCTCCGCCTTTGGTGTTTCGGTCCAGGTTACATGACCGAAAAGTGTGGTATGAGTTATAGCCTGGTAGTGCAAGGGTGCTCTCTGGAGCCTTGGACCAGGTCTCAGTCACTGCACAGATATCAATGTTTTCCATTTTAAGGAGTGCCTCGAGTGAGTGCATTTTGAGATTTAGACTTCTAGCATTGAGTAGCATTATCCTCAGTTTTTGCTTGCCTGTTCCTGTTATGGTGGTGAATTTGTTATTTGAACCCTGCCTAAAAAAGGCACAATAGGGGCAGCAAGAGCCTTAGCCAGTATCCGGAATCCCAGGGGTGACAGGTGCAGGCCATCTGTGGCAAAGCATCATGGTCTCTCGACCACGTCATCCCAAGCAGACAGATACTGGATCCCCTTAGAATGACACCAGAAGCTTAACCAATTGTTGAAGTCAATCCTTTTGTCCTTGTACTGCGGTATCATTCTGGGCGATGGCAGAATGCTACTCAGGGCTAGGGTCATACCTGCCTGGGCTACAAGATCGGAGAGCTCTTCCATGTCTCTTTTCATGTAGTCCAGGGAGGTACGTCTCAGGTCATTCACCCAACATGGACAATGACAGAGTCATATTAGTACTTGTTGTGGAGTGACCTGAGTGCGTGGGTTATGTGGCTAATTCTGGCACCCAACAGGCAGCTGACAGTAACCTTCTCCTTGTTTAGCCTGGTGAGTGGGTCATCAGTGTGCCTGACTATAGAGTCACCTATAACTAGTGTGTTGGGTACGTTGTTTTGCCTTATTGGCTGTGGTTGAGTGGCACACTGAGTCTGTGGGCTATGTGTCATTTGGGTTGTGTTGGGGATGGAGGTTGCTTGCGTTTCTGCTTTGGAGGTCTCTGTTGCTTAGACAGATTATTACTGAGAGCATCCGCAAATGTTTTTGTGATACTATGTGTGGATTTTGGTGGTGTAGATTTAGTGAGACTATGTGATGAGTGTGGAGTGGTGCAAATGTTTACCTTCTCCTCATGACTGTCAGACATACCCTGTCTACAGCACACATAATCAGTTTACCCATGTTCATGTCATCTGCATACAAACTGTAGAACACCTCAGATGAAAAAGATAGATATGAAAAATACAATAAAAACAAGTATGGGCCTAGGCTAGAGCCCTGTGTGACACCCTGACTGTAACCTCATATTTCCCCTGTCCAATTGTACAATACATGCCATGTCCTTTTTGTAAGCCATAAAGCTATCCATCCTATCAAGAGTACATCAATACAAAGTTGTTCTAATTTATTGATCAGTGTTTTGTGTGTGACCCTATCAAACGCTGAAGTTAAATCTATATAAATTACATCATAGCACCATTTTTCATTCATAGCTGTCATTATATTGTTATAAAACATCATGCTACAGGTAACAATGGAACTATTTTCAACATATGCATGCTGATATATAGTTTTCAGTCCCACCCTTTCCATTTCTGGCAATAATTTATCCAATATGACATTCTCCACTATTTTCCACAACATGAAAGTAAATTTATGGGTCTGTAAAACTCTGGGTTTGTCCCATTTCTCATAAAGAAGGGTTTAACAACTGCATTTCTCCAATCATGAGGAATATCTCCATATTTACAGGACATAGCAAATAATAGATATAATGGTAATGTAAATTCATGCCGAAGTGATCTCAGGTCATTATTACTAATTCTTTCTCCTTCGTGTGCTTTATTTATTTGGATCCAGCTTGTGTAGTTATTTTTCAATGTAATCTAATTTGATTTCACTATCTGAGGCTACCTGGATGTCACTAGGACAATTTATCACTTCCTTTGTGGAGCCAAACTGCTTTACATAATATTTTGTAAATCTATAATTAGTTGTGTCTCAGAATAAATTTTAGAATCTACACAGTTTATAAATTTGTATGTCTTTACCCCTACCACATCTTATATATCTATAAAATGTTTTCCTATTATGCTCAATATTTTTATATAAATTTTATTCACATTTTTTTCTTGATCTTGTCTCACACTGTGTTTAATTTGTCTGTCCTGCTTGTTTATTTCAGTTTTCTAAGTCATAGTTCAACCACTTTTCCATTTCTTATATTGTTGTCTTTCAATTTAATCAAGTATCTTGTTCTTATAGAAATATATCCTCCTAAGGCTTGTGTGCCTAGATCTTTATGTTAAATATTTATTTTTTGCATTCAAATAATTTCTCTTTCAAAACTTTTCATATTCCTTCTTCAGTTTTTCCACTGAATGCATCACTCCAATTAGTTTTACATAGTGACTGTTTTGCTTGCTTATAATCTGTTATTAATTTTCTGTGCATTGGTTTAGAATTCAGATTGGCAGAATTATCTAGCAACAAATTAACCTTTATAATTCTATGATCACTGTACATCAACATTGGTAAAACCTGACATGAAGTAACAGCAATTTCTTTAGGAACAGAAACAATGCCCATTAGGTTATTTTCCCCTGGGGTAGGCTTACTTATAATCTGAAGCAATTGTTCCTGAATACATATTGTAAATAATTTCCTTATTAATGTTGTTGAATCAATATTATTCCAATTATACTGTGTACTACTTTGTTGTTTTTTTTTGTATTATGCAACCTGTGCAGAGACTGCAAATGGTCTTTGTTGATCAGAGCTTTACCCCAATAAGTAAACATACATAAATAAATACATACATAGCAGTAGATAGATATACTAGGTTCACTGGTGTTTACTAGACTAACAAACACAAGGGCCTTTTTAAACCCGCCCATGGATCTCAAACCTCTGGCAAGTTTCGGTACCCTTGGTAAGTGTAAACAGGGGCTTGGGAGTTAAAACATTTGCAAGCAGGGGCCTGGGAGATGAACTCTTTACAGGCTGCCTGTGCCCATTAGAGACATAGGTGCCAAACCAGGGATGAATTTCCTGTTTCCCATCCAATTGTCCAACTTACACTTGAATTGGGTTAGGGAGGAACTCTGTCTCACATAGATGGGGAGCCTGTTCCAGAGACGAGGTAGTCTCTGGGATACATACCTGTCTCTCCAGCAGGTCCTATTTATATCATAGGCAAGGTTTAAGTCTTTAGAATGGGTAATTCTGCTGCTGTTTGTTTTGTGGATTTGCAGGAGGTCCATCAGAATGGGGTCTGATAATGCCTTGTATGCCAGGAATAGGTCTCCCCTCAACAGCCTGTAGGAGACAGAATACGGGGACAGAGCTTTGAGGTGGTCTGCATAGGACATGTTACTTACACCCTGTATTCTTTTAGTGAGGAACCTCTGTGGATGTTCCAGTTGTTGGACATGGCTGGTTAGCTATATACCAAAGAGGACACTCAAAAATAGGTCAGGTTTGATGAATGCTGAATACAGTGGAACAATGACTTCCTTGGACTCAGATGCCATACCTTTGTTTATACGTTATGTAACACAGAATGATTTCCTCACTACTGTAAAAATGTGATGATCAAAGGTTAGATTGTTGTCTATGTTTGTCCCCATGAGGGACTCTGCTTTTGACTAGCCTCTTTGTAGATGTCTGCTCCCCAATTCTAACCTCCTGGGACCTATCTGTGAGTTAGTTGGCTATCCACTGGGTGAAATAAGGGCTTGTACCTAACCTATTGACTTTGTCAACAATGCCCGAGTGGGGTATTGTCTCAAATGCCTTGGCCAGGTCAAAGTAGGCAGTGTGAACCATTTTGTCCTCATCCATTGCTTTGGTGACCTTCTTAAAGAAGTCCATCAGGTTGAGTAGGCATGACCTGTCCTTAACAAAACCAAATGGGGTTGTGTCCAGTGTCTGTAGGCTTACTATCATTATTGATAATTTCCAAAATAATTCTTTCCATGGTTTTGCATACGAGACCAGTGAAATATGATTCTGTAGATTTCAGTGTCTGTAGATGACCCACCTTGGTGCAGAGGGATGACTGTTGCTGTTCTGCATTCATGAGGCACAAAATCTGTTTGGATAGTACAGTTAAATACCGATTTTAGAGACCCTGATAGGTCATGTTTCATTCTATTTAGAAGGCATATTGGAATATTGTCTAATCCCATTGATGCAGTGTTCTTGGCCTTAGAGAGAGCATTAAGTACCTGTTCCCTAGTGACAGCAGGCAGAGTTATATTTGATGGTATTACGTAAAGGAAGGTTGAGGGGAAGAGAGGGGTAAAGGTGGGGCTGAATTTGTCAGCCATTAGGTTTGCTATATCTTCTGGCACAGTATAGGTGGCTGCATTTACAATGAGCTCTGCACAAAATTGTGTATTGCTTTTGAAATTGTGGACATAGTTAAAGAATGCCTTGTTGTTATCCTTGGCCTGGAAGGCCAAATTTACCTCAAATTTGGCTTTGATAGACTTTATTTGTCCTCTGAGCTCTTTGTTTAGTTTTTATCCTGCACAGTGCTGTACCTCCTAATTTTTGCCATGATTTTCTTCCTTCTGTTATATAGGCTACTGGTTTTGTGATTCCACCATGGTGGCTTGTTTATTGAGTTAGTTCTGTACTTCTTCCTGGTGAGTACAGCTGCTTTCTGTGCATAGTTCTGCATAGGCAGCAGTGTTCTCAGGGTTTATGGAGACATGAAATGTTGCTAGGTTA